>NC_070591.1:7181943-7241943 GCF_027409825.1 Scomber japonicus | reverse complement strand
CCTTCCCTCCTTCCTTCCTCCCTTTCTTCTATCCTCTTCCTCCCTCCCTCCCACCTTTTCCTTCCTTCTTCCTCCCTTCTCTTCCTCCCTCTCTCCCTCCTTTTCCTTCCTTCTTCCTCCTTTCCTTCCTTTCCTTCCTCCCTCCTTTCCTTCCTTCTTCCTCCCTTCTTTCCTTCCTCCCTCCTTTTCCTTCCTTCTTCCTCCCTTCCTTTCTTCCTCCCTCCCTCCCTCCTTTCCTTCCTTCTTCCTCCCTTCCTTCCTTCCTCCCTCCCTCATTTCCTTCCTTCTTCCTCCCTTCCTTCCTAGACTCGAGGACAACAGGAGGGTTAACTTAAATATCTGCTAATGTTTTATACATCCACCATCAACCCCCGAACTTCCTCTATTCAGCTTCATAAATACATAAATACATAAATATAGCTCTTAATTTAAATAAAAATGTCACCTGTCAACACTAATACTGCCAGCAACGCATGTGCCAACACAGCTTAATTAAGGAAAACCAATTAAGTCGTGTATAATTGTAATTTTCTAGCATCTTTATATGGATGAAAAAGCTCCAGAATAATTACGATACAAATGCTGTTTTAAATAATTTACTCACAGTAATCAAATAGTTTGCTTACAGTGTTCATTTTGGGTCTTTATATATACATGACAACATGCGGAAACATCTAAAAACAAACTACTGTAATCCCCCTTTTTTTTAATTTAGATGTATATCAGTTAAAAGAAAATCGGTAATACACTACATAGATTATTTCAAAATAAAAGTCAAAAATAAGACGATTAAATATAAAACTGAGGTATAACATAACTTTGTAATGGATTAAATTATGCATAAGAATTTATATATATATATATATATATATATATATATATATATATAACCATGCATATATATGGAAATATGTGTATATTTTCACTATATATGTGCATTATTATTGCATTTATAGGTGCTATAAACTATTATTTCTATGGGAGATTAAGATAACAAGGATTTATTGTTATGTACTTTATTTAAACATGTATTTGAGATTATTGGTCAAACTAAAGTAAAACTTTAATACACTTATAATAGACTATATCCTTAGTGGCTGTGACACCATTATTGCCTCATGGTAATTAAAGGAAAATCTGTAATACACTTCATAGATTATTTCAAAATAAAAGTCAAAAATAAGACGATTAAATATAAAACTGAGGCATAACTATTTATTTTTATATGAATTTTGTAGTGGATTACATTATACATAATAACTTATATATATTTAACCATGCATATATAAGGAAATATGTGTATATATGTGTATACTTTAACTATATATGTGCATTATTAATGAATTTATAGGTGCTACAAGCCACTATTTCTATGGGAGGAAGGATTTATTGTTATGTACTTTATTTAAACATGTGTATTTGAGTTTATTGGCCAAACTAAACTAAACTTTAATACACTTATGATAGACTGAAATCATGACGGGGGCAAAAAATAAAGTTATTTTCTCTCAATGAAAAACAAAAGTCTCCTTGAAACTTGTGACAAACTGCCAAAAACAAGCCGACGAGACGCAGCAGTGAAACTACAAGCGTTAGAAAACAGCTGCACTGTATTTTAAATAGGGAAATCTGTCCATATCATTACTTTATATTCATGTAGTAAATATAGAAATGTCAATTAAATGGCAATCTGCATCAGAAATAGAGCGAGAGAAAAAAAAAGGGCCAGTTATAATAATAATCATCAGTTTATAGCGGAGACATTTTGACCCGGACAGACCAGACGTGATCACCATAAGCGGTTCTTCCCACTGTAATAAATTCATAAAAGTGTTTAAAGCTAGTTGTAAAAATTGTCCCAGGATGTTTAGACGGCGGCGAGAGGTGGAGAGACAGCTTATGACTGAAATACAAAATAAAAGCATTAAAATTAAATCGTCAAGAACTTTAAAACAAGCTCATGAAAAGTCATTTATTCAGGTTACGTCTCCCGAAAGCGATCAAAGGCTGTCTTTAATCTACCAAATATAGCAATCAGAAATAACTGCAGTCATTTCAGCTTTGATTACTGGTTTCTACAGACGTTGTTTTACTATGACGGGGGGGGGGGGGGGGGGGGTGACGACGCTGCTGCCGTGACCTCCAGGTGTCTTTTATTCTGAAACGTTCCCCCGAGTATCTACGGAAAAATGCTTTAGGATTTATCTCATCTTTCCCCGTGGCTGTGAGGACATGAGGTTCACACAATGACAAGAGTGAATACTCTCTCTGTTCACGTACACAGCCTCGCTCTATCTCTCCCTCTATCTCGCTCGCTTCTGCTCACACACACATGCACACACACACACACACACACACTGACACACACACACACACACACACACACACACACACTGACACACACGCAGAGAGAGTGCAGAGTCGCCTCCAGTCAAGCGTGTCTTATTGGCCTTCTGTTTGACTTCCTATTCAGCTCAGTGTGTGTGTGTGTGTGTGTGTGTGTGTGTGTGTGTGAGTGTGTGTGTGTGTGTGTGTGTCTGTGTGTGTGTGTGTCAGTGTGTGTGTGTGTGTGTCAGTGTGTGTGTGTGTGTGTGTGTCAGTGTGAGAGTGTGTGTGTGAGTGTGTATATGAGAGATCCAGATGGAGATGGGTTTATAATCACGGGACAGTTGTTGTTTTTATTATTATTTATCTTTTTTTTTTTTTTCCTTTTACTGCTCACTAAACTGAGAATGAAGAGCGGTGGAGGAGGAAAAGGAGGAGGAGGAGGAGGAGGAGGGGAAGGAGGCAGGAGGAGGGAGTGGAGGAGAGGAAACAAGGTGTACAGAGCAGAGGAATACGAGGAAAAGGTGATAAGAGGAGCTGCAAACAGAGGAAATGGGGAGGAGAGGAGAAGCAAAGAAGTGATTGCAGGATCACAAAAAAAAAAGCGAGGTTGCCAGTGTGTTGTTGAAAGGGAGGAATAAGAAGGGGGGGAATAAGAAGGGAGGAGTATACGTGGGGAAAAAGGGGGGGGGGGGGAAGGAGAAGAGGGTAGTAGAGAAGCCAGATTGCAAAATGTCTGTTTTGAAAAAGAGGAAGAGAAGAAAAGAGAGAAATGAAAGAACAAGAAGCAAAATAGTAAAGATTTTGCTAAAACAAGAAGAGAAGAGGTGAAGAGGGGAGAAGAAAAGGAGGAAAGGTTGATGAAAGGATAAAATAAATAAGGAAAAAGATGAGAGAGAGAGAGAGAGAGGGGGAGAGAGAGAGAGAGAGAGAAGGAAGAAAAGATGGAGGGAGGACAGGTGGAAGGAAGGATGGAACAAAGAAAGAAAAGGAGGAAGGAAGGACAAGGAGGAGGAGAAGGAAAGATGGAAGAAAGACAGTACAGGTGGAAGGAAGGAAGGAAGGAAGGAAGGAAAAGAAGACAGAAAGGAAGGAAGGAAAAGAGAGAGAGGTAAAGGTTGGCTGCAAGGAGAAGAAGATGTGAAGAGCGACAAATATGAAGGAAGGACGAAAAGATGCACAGAAAAGCAAGGTTGTAAATGTTTTATTAAAAAGGGGGGAAGAGAGAAGTAGAGGAGTAGAAGATAAGAAAAGGTTACAAATGAAGAACGGAAGAGGAGAGCAGCAGAAGTACTGAAGGAAGACACAAAAGGTTGCATATCTTACATCTCAAAAATGTCGAGAGCGACAAATGAAAGGAAGAAAGGGAAGGTGAAGTGACAGAACAAGGAAAAGAAAGATGTAAATGAAAAGTTGTCAGTGTCTCGCTGTGAGGAAGAGAAGAAAAGAGAGGAAGAGAGGAGGAGATGGTGAATAGTACATGGAGTAAGAGAGGAGAGGAAACAGAGGATGAGGAGAGAAGTGAAGAAAGAGGTTGCACTGTTGGAAAAGTAGGAGACAAGGAGAGGAGAGAAAGAGGGGAGGAGTGGAAAACAAGAAATGAGGAAAGGAAAAGAAGTGGGGCAACAAATATGGAAGAATGGAGAAAAGAGAGGAGTGAAGGAAGAAGTGATGGAGGAAAGAAAGAGCAGGAAGTAAAGTTGAGAGGCAAGAAGAAAGAGGAGAGGAATGTGAGAGGAGGAAAAAAAGACAAGAATCCAAGTTTGAAAAGGTGGTAAAAGAAATGAGGGGAAAAAGAGAGGGAACAGGAAAAGAAAGAGAGAGAGATGAGACGAGGAGAGGAGGAAGCAGTACAAAAGAGGAGAAGAAAACAAGATGAATGGAGGTTAAAAAAAGGAAGAATGCAGAGAGGAGGAGAGGAAAAAGAAGTGACGAGGAAATGAAAAGCAGGAAGTAACGTTTGTCATTGATCTGTTGAAAGGCACGAAGAAAAGAAGAGAGGAGGAGAGGAAGATGAAAAGAGGAAAAAAAGACAAGAAGTTAGAAAAGGTGACAAAGGAAATGAGGGGGGAAAGAGAAGAGCGAGGAGGGATGGAGGGAGGAAAAAGGAGGAATTAAGGTGTCATTGATCTATTGAGGGGCAAGAAGAAAAGAGGAGAGAAGAGCGGAGGAGAGGAAAAAAAGACAAGAAGTTAGAAAAGGTGAGAAAGGAAATGAGGGGGGAAAGAGAGGGAACAGGAAAGAGAGAGAGAGGATAGTAATAGGAGAGGAAAAGAAGTGATAGAGGAAATGAAGAGCAGGAAGTAAGGTTACCTATTAAAAGGCACGAAGAAAGAGGAGGAGAGGAAGATGAAAATGTGACAAAGGAAATGAGGTGGAAAAGAGAGGGAACAGGAAAGAGAGAGAGAGGATAGTAAAAGGGGGATGAGAGCAGTGCAAAAGAGAGAAAACAGGACAAAAGAGGAGAGGAAAACAAAATAAATGGCGGTTAAAAAAGTGATGGAGGAAATGAAGAGCAGGAAGAAAGAGGAGGAGAGGAAGATGAAAAGGCGACAAAGGAAATGAGGTGGAAAAGAGAGGGAACAGGAAAGAGAGAGAGAGGATAGTAAAAGAGGGATGAGGGCGGTGCAAAAGGAGAGAAAGCGAGAAGAAAACAGGAGGTTATAGAAATAGGAAGGAATGTGGAGAGGAGGAGAGGAAAAAGACGTGATGAGGAAATGAAGAACAGGAAGTAACGGTGAAAGGAGGAAAAAGGTGACAAAGGAAATGAGGGGAAAAAAAGAGGGGAACAGGAAATACAGAGAGAGGATAGTAAAAGGGGGATGAGAGCAGTGCAAAAGAGAGAAAACAGGACAAAAGAGGAGAGGAAAACAAAATAAATGGCGGTTAAAAAAGTGATGGAGGAAATGAAGAGCAGGAAGAAAGAGGAGGAGAGGAAGTAGAAAAGGTGACAAAGGAAATGAGGGGGAAAAGAGAGGGAACAGGAAATACAGAGAGAGGATAGTAAAAGGGGGATGAGAGCAGTGGAAAAGGAGAGAAAGTGAGGAGAAAACAAAATGAATGGAGGTTAAAAAAGTGATGAGGAAATGAAGAAAAGGAAGTAACGGTGAAAGGAGGAAAAAGGTGACAAAGGAAATGAGGGGGAAAAGAGAGGGACCAGAAAAGAGAGAGAGAGAGAGAGAGAGGATAGTAAAAGGGGGATGAGAGCGGTGAAAAAAAGAGAGTAAGGGAAGAGAAAACAGGATAAAAGAGGAGAAGAAAACAAAATGAATGGAGGTTATAAAAAAGTATGAAAGAGTGAGGAGAGGAGTAATGGAGGAAAAAAAATAGCAAAAGTAAGGTTGCCAAGAGGTGCAGAGAGGAGCAAAAGAAAGTCTGAAAAGAGCGAGGGAAGAGGGGAGGAGTGCAAAACGATGAAAGGAGAGAAAAGACCTTTGAAACTTCTCGTAGCAACAAAAACTTCATCGAGTGTTTCTTTCTTACTTTTCTCCATCTGTTTCCATTTCCTCTCTCTCTCTCCCATCTCTCTCTCTCTCTCTCTCTCTCTCTCTCTCTCTCTCCTCTCTCTCTCTCTCCTCTCTCTCTCTCTCTCTCCTCTCCTCTATCTCTCCATCTCTCTCTCTCTCCGTCCCTCCTCCCACCACATTCTCAGGGTTCATCCAAGTCGCGTTGACGCCCACTCACCTCCAACATGCTACCTCAGTTTCCATGGTAATCGAGTAGCGACCGTGCTACATAAATATATACTTTAAACATTCAAGCGCTCCACAACTCATTAAGAACTCTATCTCTGGATAGAAACATTCATCTCTATCTCTCTCTCTCTCTCTCTCTCCTTCTCTCTCTCCTCTCTGTCTCTGTCTCTCTCTCTCTCGCTCTTTCTCTCTCTCTACCTCTCTCCCTCTCTCTCTCCCCTGTCTCTTTCTCTCTCTCCCTCTGCTCTTTCTCTCTCTCTACCTCTCTCCCTCTCTCTCTCCCTCTCTCTCTCTCTCTGTCTCTCTCTCTCTCTCTCTCCCCCTCTCTCTCTCCCTCCCTCTCTCTATCTCTCTCTCTCTCTCCCTCTCTCTCTCTCTACCTCTACCACTCTCCCCCCCCTCTCTCCCTCTCTCCCCTCTCTCTCCCTCCCTCTCTCTCTCTCCCCCTCTCCCTCCCTCTCTCTCTCTCCCCCTCTCCCTCTCTCTCTCCTCTCCCCCCCTCTCTCTTTCTCTCTGTCCCCCCCCCCCCCCCCCTCTCTCTCTCTCTCTCTCTCTCTCTCTCTCTCCCTCTCTCTCCCTCTCTCTCTCTCTTAAAGGGCCACGCCACTCTCAAATTTAAGAAGTTTCCTGTTTGGTTATTCATTTTTATATTTCCTGGCATGTGAGGTGAGTGGTTTGTGAGAGTGAGGCGGCGAGGAGAACACACACCGAGAGCGAATAATAAAAAAAAAAAAAAACCTGTCAGGGGTCGTCAGGATGTAAACTCGGTGCAAAGCGGCTCGGCGGAGCGTGACACGACGGTAATATGACCTCCGGGGGGGATTTTTATGGATACAAGAGAACATTTTCTAGTTCACCACTCACGAGACGCTTCAGAACAAAACTCATCTGGATGGAAACGCTCAAAACATTGTGTTCACAAAATCAGTCTCCGTGTTTGAAGTGCGGCTAACGTGTGGTGTCGAGAGTTTACGGTTGTTTACAGGAAATAAAATAAATAAATATTCTATAGTCTTTTTCTGCCTATGAAAGAAGGAAAAAGTAGAGTCTAGATTACGGGGAGGCCGAGAGGGGCGTCGTTAAACTCACCAATAGAGTCCTTATAGCTCCACTGAAGCAACTAAATTTAGAGTTTAATTATTTTTATATATATTATACATTTAATTATAGATAGATAGATATACTTTATTGATCCCAAGCTGGCAAATTACAGTGCAGCAGCAGCATTTCACACAGTGACGATAACTTTAACATATAATATAAGAATATAAAGAACAAACTATACATAATAAAATAGCAAAATAGCAAATAAAATAAAATAAAATAAATAAAATGTAATGTACAAACTTATATTTACTAACTTATTTTATTATTATTATCGTTATTCGTATTTATCTTATTTATTTTTTCTTATCTTTATTAATTTACTGATTGACAATAGGGTATCTGCTCATATATATAAATTATTATTTTAGTAAAATCTCATAATTGAAGTTATATGAAAAAAGTAGAGTTTGATAGATAATCAGTAATCTGCAATGATTCATATTAGAAATACATAAAAATCCATTTTTTAAAAGCGTTGCTGATACAAGTCGATTGTCCCCCCTAACCTTAACCCTTATAACCATGGTTATCACTGTGCCATGACAACGGAGGAAGTAGTCAATGAATCAGACTTTATCTGTACTGTATAGCACTTTTCATAGTGGTAGTAATGTAACACAAAGTGGTAAAAAAAAAATAAAAGAAGAGAAGAAATTAAAATAGGAACTGAGGAAATGACATCATAACTAAATAAAAAATAAAAGATTAATACAATATAATAAATAAATCATATAATAAAGTGAAATAAAGTGAGTTTGGGTATTAGTCCAAGTAGTAAAACAGGCTAAAATATAAAATAAAAGACAGATGAATAGAGAGTTAAGATTCATTATGACTCAATAAAATCAATATTAGGGTCTCTGCATTTAAAATATGTAAAACATCTTAATATTTAAGTTTAAAATTGTCCGAATAACAATTAAAATCGGACCTTAACTTGGCAGTGAGGTTTAAAATTGAAAAAAGTGATAAAAGAGGAAAAGTACAGTTTAATATGAACATTAGTAAATCATTAAATAAATACATTTATATTATATACTGTATGTTTATATACTGATTATTAAATTACCTTATTGGGTAAACACAGTTGATTCACTCTAGTTCAATATTCCCATTTATTCAATACAGTTATTACTCTCATTGACGTCCTTATTGACGGACACACTCACAAGTGATTTGATTATTATGTGTTGTTGTGTTTTGTTGCATGACATCACCTCCGACCTCCGACCTCCACCCCTCCCCCGCACCTGAAACCACCTGAGGGGTTTTAAAATGTAGCTGCAGGAACTCCACAGCGAGTAAGAAAAAAGAAAAAGAAAAAAAAAAGCTGAAACAAAAACAGGACCCGGGACAAAAGGGAACAAGTTCTCTCTCTCTTCCTCTCTCTCTCTCTTCCTCTCCCCCCCTCTCTATCTCTCTCGCTCTCTGTCTCTCTCTCCCTCCCCCCTCTCTCTCTCTCTCCTCTCTCTCTCTCTCTCTCTCAAATTTCAAATTCAAATTCAAATTTGCTTTATTGGCATGACAGTTACACTATGTTGCCAAAGCATTAGCAATCAATAAAACAATCTCATGAAACCAAATATATACAATATACAGATAGATAAAAAATATACATACAATTATTTACCCTATGGATGTGTGCTGATCAAGTACAGTAATATAGTACAAATGACATGAAACAAACAGTTTTAAATGATATGTGGTTCTGCTCAGCATTCGTGCACTTCTCTAGTGTTGTGGCAGAATGTCACAAATTGTGCAGCCAACCTAGTGAACTGGGGATCTTCTCCAGAAATACCCTCAACAGATCATCGCCTGTTTTCCCCCGATATGATGGATCTGCTGCAGTTATTTTTTGTATGAACACCTCTCTCTCACTTTGGTACAGAGGGCAAGACAGGAGAAAATGGGCCTCATTTTCTATTTCTCCTGAAGAACAGTGTTTACATGTTCTTAGTTCTCTGGGCTTCCATTCTTTTTTATGCCGACCTTTTTCCACCTCTAGTTGATGGTCGGAGAGCCTGTACATTGCCAATGTGTGTTTTTGTTTGGGATTTTGTACGCTTATTAGATAATGTGCTGGAGAGTATTCTCTATCCAGTGAGCCATAACATTCCAATTTGTTGATGGTTTTAATTTCATTTTTCCAATAGTTAATATAATTGATTTTGTTCTCTTTGTTGATTGATATTAGGCGAGTTTTGGAGAGATTTTGGATGTCTTCGATTTTGAGGTGGCAGGTTTCTCTGGTGTTACTCAGGGGGTCTGTCTCTGGGCAGAGGCTGTTACAGAGGAAGGCTCTGTGGTTGTAGGAGTCAGTATCAGCTTGTGCTAAGTGCACCTGAAACTTAATGGACCTTTTGATCATGTGTAGAGAGAGAGGGAAGTGTCCCAGCTCTGCTCTACATGCATGATTTGGACAGTTTCTATGGACCTTGAGGATTTCTTTACAGAACTGAAGATTAAATTTCTCTGTGGGTGTTGTATCCCATGAGGTGTGCCTCTGTGTCATTAGAGGGCCCCACACTTCACTTCCATACATAAGTATTGGTTTTATTATACTGTTAAATAATTTAAGCCAAATTGTAATTGGAGGATTGAATTTATATAGTGAGCTTTTGATGCTATAGTAGGCCCTGCGTGCCTTTTCTGTGAGGGAATTAATTGCTTTGTTAAAGCTTCCGGATGCAGTGATAATGATTCCGAGATAATTATATTCCATTGTATGCTGAAGTGTGGTCCCTCTTACCCTGAACACATGTTTGGATTCCTGAAGCCTGGCCTTTTTTTGGAATATCATGACTTTGGTTTTGTCAAGGTTGATATCTACGGCCCAGTTTTGACAGAACGTCTCCAGCAGAGAGAGGTTCTGCTGTAGACCATGTTCTGTTGGGGATAGTAGAACCAGGTCATCTGCATACATGAGGAATTTGATTTCTTTGCCTTGTAGATCTAATCCTGGGCTTGGGGACTGTTCAAGCAGAGTGGCCAATTTATTGATATAAATGTTGAACAGAGTAGGAGATAGGTTGCATCCCTGATGTACTCCCTTTCCTTGTTTGAAGAACTCTGTTCTGTTGTTTCCAATTTTAACACAACACTGGTTGTCAGAATATTTGGATTTGATTAGATCATATATTTTACCCCCAATTCCGTATTGGAGAAGTTGTAAAAATAACCCGTTGTGCCAAATTGTGTCAAAAGCCTTTTTTAGATCTACAAAACATGCAAATATCTTTCCTTTGTGTTTTCTGTGAACATGGTGTTGGATGAGTGTATGAAGAGTGTATATGTGGTCAGATGTGGTCTCTCTCTCTCTCTCTTTCTCCCTCTCTCTCTCTCTCTCTCTCTCTCTCTCTCTCTCTCTCTCTCTCTCTCGCTCTCTCTCTCTCTCTCTCTGTCTCTCTCTCTCTCCCCCTCTTTCTTTCTCTCTCTCTCTTCTCTCTCTCTCTCTCTCTCTCTCTCTCTCCTCTCTCTCTCTCTTCCTCTCTCCCGCTCTCTCTCTCTCCCTCTCTCTCTCTCTCTCCCCCCCCTCCCTCTCTCTCTCTCTCTCTCTCTCTCTCTCTCTCTCTCGCTCTCTCCCCTTTCTCTCTCTCTCTCTCGCTCTCTCTCTCTCTCGCTCTCTCTCTCTCTCTGTCTCTCTCTCGCTCTCTCTCTCTCTCTCCCCCCCCCCCCTCTCTCTCTCTCTCTCTCTCTCTCTCTCTCTCTCTTCCTCCCTCTCTCTCCCCCGTCTCCCCCCTCTCTTTTCCCTCCATTTCCTGGCATCTGAGATGAGTGTTTGTGAGGAGAACACACACCGAGAGCGGACCCCGGGACAAAAGGGAACAAGTTCTGTTACGTGTGGCTGACTTCCTGTAGAGGAAAAGGTCTAATAGACGCTCTCATTGATTTTTGTGAAAAGCTGAAAGTGTTCCTAGAGTTTTCTGTCCTGTCTGTATTTTTAAGTTAAATGGATATCGACTGCTCGTTCTGGGGTAGTAACATTTAAAACCAACTTTGCTTTAACAAAGATAAAACAGTCGGTCTCATTGTGAGCGTCCGACAGCAACATATGTCGTGTTTATCGGAGTCTGTTGGCTTCCTGTCAAGGTAGTAATAGTAGTAGCGGGGCTGCCGGTGTGTGCGTGTGCGGTCTCACATGCAGGCTCCGGTTTCAGATGGATTTCACTGAGATAAAATCAGATCCGTGAGTCCATGAGGGATTTACTCAAGTAGAAGCTCGTTGTTGTTGTTGTTGTTGTTGTTGTTTTTTAAAAAAGGTAGAGGCTGGCGTTACTGTTGCAGCAGCTGCAGCTCAGCTCGGCTCAGGGAGTCTTTTCTTTGTCTTCCTTCCTTCCTTTCTGTCTTCTTTGCCTTCCTTCCTTCCTTCCTTCCTTCCTTCCATCTGTCCTGTCTTCCTTCCTCACTCCTTGACCTCTTCCTTCCTTCCTTCCTTCCTTTCTACCTTCCTTCTTTTGTCTTCTTTTCCTTTCTTCCTTCCACCTGTCCTGTCTTCCCTCCGTCTTTTCTTCCTTCTTCTCTTTCCTTTCTGTCTTCTTTTCCTTCCTTCCTTCCTTCCTTCCTTCCTTCCTTCCTTCCTTCCTTCCTTCCTTCCTTCCTTCCTTCCTTCCTTCCACCTGTCCTCTCTTCCTTCCATCTTTCCATCTCCTCCTCCTTTTCCTTCCTTCCTTCCTTCCTTCCTTCCTTCCTTTCTTCCTTCCTTCCTACCTTCCTTCCTTCCTCACTCCTTGACCCCTTCCTTCCTTCCTTCCTACCTTTCTTCCTGCCTCACTCATTGACTCCTTCTTTCCTCCTTCCTTCCTTCCTTCACCTGTCCTGTCTTCCTTCCATCTTTCCATCTTTCCTTCTCCTCCTCCTTTCTTTCTTTCTTTCTTTCTTTCTTTCTTTCTTTCTTTCTTTCTTTCTTCCTTCCTTCTTTTCAATGATCCGGCCCACATCAGATCAAATCTGTCTGTATGTGGCCCTTGAATGAAGATGAGTTTGACACCTTTGGGTTAAATGATAGAAATGTTATTGCACACATTAACAAATGAACTCCCAACATTAACAGAGACTTCTTCACTTGGATTAAAAGTCATTATTCTAGTTTCTGACATCTAAATATTTGTAGTATCAATGAACAAATGAACTCTAATGTTTGTCAGTTGGCTTCTGTTCAATAAAACCAAGGCTGCTGTGAAGCGGAGAGCACACAGACGTGAATTAAAAAGCTGAGTACAAGCGACCGTGGATGTAGTTGATAGTTAATGAGTGTTTAAATTCCCTTCAATGTATTTGTATGTTTGGTCAATGACATTTAACTTCCTGTCTTCTTTTCCTTCCTTCTTTTCATTCTTTGTTACTTAATTCCTTCCTTCCTTCCATCTTTGCTTTGTCTTCTTTTCCTTTCTTCCTTCCACCTGCCCTGTCTTCCCTCCATCTTTCCTCCCTTTCTTCTCCTTCCATCTTTCCTTTCTGTCTTCTTTTCCTTCCTTCCTTCCTTCCTTCCTTCCTTCCTTCCTTCCTTCCTTCCTTCCTTCCTTCCTTCCTTCCACCTGTCCTGTCTTCCTTCCATCTTTCCTTCTCCTCCTCCTTTTTTCTTCCTTCCTTCCTTCCTTCCTTCCATTTGTCCTTCCTTCCTTCCTACCTTCCTTCCTTCCTTCTTCACTCCTTCCTTCCTTCCTTCCTTCCTTCCTTCTTTTTAATGATCTGGCCCACATCAGATCAAATTGGACTGCATGTGGCCCTTGAATGAAAATGAGTTTGACACCTCTGCACTAGACCAATATACATTTATGTACATTTATAAAACTGTAGATATTTATTTTTTCTCATTCTTCTGTTTTATTTTGATTCGAAATTATTATTCAGTATCACACTCTAGCCTCGGGATAATGTCACCCTGCATTTCCCTGCACGTTTCATACGAGCATGTGGCAAATAAAAACCATTGAATTTTGAATCTTTGATCAGCTGACCTCACTAAACAACGGTATAAAGCCTTCCAACGAGGACATTTGGTAGCATTTAAACTGCCGCGCCCATCAATCAGAGAGAGCTGATTCACAATCTAGCTCACTGACTCTATAAATTCATTCATTTATTATGTGAAGTAACTGTAATGAAAGGCATCGGCATAAATATATAAGATCACAGAAACTTGCTTTGGAGGTCTGCGGCATGAAAGAAGATGCTGACATGTAAATTTTAACATGTGAAGACAGAAATTGTGTTTCATCCCGACAAGGATTTGAAAGTACTTAGAAGATATTTTAGCTTAGAGGGACTCGGGCTTTGAAACTTCACTGATGTCCCACATGCAGAAAAAAAACTAACAACTTGTTGGTTTAGCTAAGAAGTCAGAAATTCAAACACGCGTGCAGAAATACACACACTGCTGTGTCGCGCAAACACACTCATGCATGCAAGACAGTGCTCGTGTGTGTGTGTGTGTGTATGTGTGTGTGTGTGTGTATGTGTGTGTGTGTGAGGGTGTGCACGCTAAACAAACACACACACATGCACGCTGGGTCTCTATCTCTCCTTTGGAAGCAGATGGCTCCACAGTCATAGCTGATGTTTCACACATCAATGAAGCACACCATGTACTCACAACTACTGAATACACACACTCACTCTGGCAGGCACACACACACACACACACACACGCACACACACGCACACACAGAGGCAGTGACTGACACACATGCATGCACACTTAGTCACTTAGTCACACACACATGCACAAATCCGCACACATGCACAGAGTGTCCTCATCGGTGTTAATTTATGGAGTGAAAGCCATGTTTTTGGCAACTTAGCCTAAACCTTATAACACACACACACACACACGCACATGCACACACACACACACACACACACACACACACACGCATGCACACACACACACACATGCACACACACACAGAGGCAGTAGGTTATAGTGTAGTATTGTCATGGGTGTTGTTATGCCTGATGTCTTTTACTGCAGGAGTTGGAGGGGATTTTTTAGTCAGAACGCTCTAAAACAGAAACGCTTCCTCGAGAGCGACTGTGCACTTCACACATCCGGCACAGGAAGCCTCCAAAACAAATAAATTGCTCGAAAATGTAACCGCTGAGAGAAAATTGAATGCTCAGAAGGAATTCGGTGTCAACTTTCCGTGCCAAGTAGGGTGTAGAAAATCAGCGTTATTTAACTTACTGGAATCGATGTTTCTATAGCAACGGAACTCTGGCCTGGCTGATATTGGGAAAGGTGTGAAAAAATTCCCTGACAGCTGGTGGGCTATCATGAATTAATGTCACTGCAGAGTCGCTGTGAACTCCCTGATTTACAAAAGCTGACATCTATAGGGTGGAAACACAAGCAGAGACACACACAGGAGGAGAAGAGGACGATTATGATGCATTTACACTTGTTGAATGATTTTAAATGTTCAGTAGGAGATTTTTTTTTTTTTTTTTTTGGAGTAAAGTAAGACTGTAGACCACCCAGTGTGGATTTGAGATGAGCTGTGATGACAGCCTGAATAGTAACACAGCGAGGCACAGGCAAGATGCCCAAATATCTTTGGCACATTCGAGCAATTAAAGTACAGAAAAACATTTGATTCGGGGTGTTAGAATAATTTGTTTTCTTCCAGAAAGCAGAGGAGAGGGCGATATCAGCATGCAGCGTGAGATGTGAGTTTGCTCTTTGCAGAAAAACGCTCACCTGTCAAACAACAAAGAACATTTCAGCATTTCAGAAAATAATAAGTCTCAAACGCAGTTAATGTGAAGATTATACTCCGATAACAAGAAAGGATTATGTCGCAGTGGTTTGAATTGTTACTTTTTGATGCTTGTTATCCAAACACCTTCAGCTTGTTCAAATCACACTCAAATGAAGGCTAAAACAGACTATAGAGCAGCATCATTAACTTTATCTTCTGCATTGTCTCACGAGGTAAATGAGACAAGATAAATATACCTTAATGTTCATATTATATCTACAGGAACCTATCATCACTATAGTACTTTAAAATATTCGCATAATCTCAGGAAACAATCCAGAGGTCAGTGAGCATGTTGAACAGCTCCGCTAGCTTGATGTGATATATATATCATAACCTCTTGACTTTGAACTGAATCTCTTTGATGAATTTACAATGTAGCACAATGTCAAGAGGTTGTGATGCGTAGTGAAGCTGTAAGCAGATCCACGTTCCTGCATATGTTTAGTGGTGTCTGCTGCACACACAACTACTCTCTGGAGACTCAAAATGTGATCATTGTTACTTAGATGTAAACAAATGATGGTGCCCAAAGAGATTTCCTGAGGTACGTGAGAAAATATAGATATACTACATATAATTTAATATTCTTATGGTATATCTAAATTACGTTTTTCTGATATAATATCTTAAAATATTCGCATTAATTCAAGAAATAATCCAAAAGCCACTGAGCATGTGTGGGAATGCAGTTTTGTATAAAGCTTTGAAAGCTTGCTCTGCTACATATCACAACCTCTTGACTTTGTACTGAAGCTCTTTGATGAATTTACTATGTAGCTCGTTGTGCTACATAGTACATTTATCAAAGAGATACATGCTCCTGCACACTGAACTACTCTCTGGAGACTGAAAATGTGATGACTGTTACCAGCTTGTAAACAAATGCTGGTGCCTAAAGAGGTTTCCTGAGGTAAGAGAGAAAATATAGATGTACTGTAGATCATTTAATGCTTTAAATATGAACTTCTCTGATATATACAATATTCTCATAATTTAAGGAAACAATCCAGAGGCCACTGAGCAATCTCTTGACTTTGTACTGAAGCTGTTTGATAAATTTACTATGCAGTACAAAATCAATAGGTTATGATATGGAGCACAATAAGCTAGTGAAGCTGTAAACAGATCCTTTCTCCTGCACACAGAACTGCTCTCTGAAGACTGAAAATGTGATCACTGTTACTAGCTTCTAAACAAATGGTGCCCGAAGAGGTTTCTTGAGGTAAAATGCTACATATCTGCTATATATCATAACTTCTTGGCTTTGTACTGAAGCTGTTTGATAAATTTACAATGAAATACAACATCAAGCAATTGTGATATGTATAAAAATGAGCTAGCTAAGCACTGTTAACAGATACATACTCTTTGGAGACTGAAAATGTGATCGCTGTGATTAGCTTCTAAATCAATGATGGTGCCTAAAGAGGTTTCTTGTATATGCAACATATCTGCTATATATCATAACTTCTTGGCTTTGTACAGAAGCAAGAGGTTGTGATATGTAGCACAACAAGCTAGCCAAGCTGTACACAGATCCTCATTGTCTGCCGTACACAGAACTACTCTCTGGAGACTCAAAATGTGATCGCTGTTACTAGCTTCTAAACAAATCATTCCCAAAGAGGTTTCTTGAGGTAATACGCTACATATTTGCTATATATCATAACTTCTTGGCTTTGTACAGAAGCAAAAGGTTGTGATATGTAGCACAACAAGCTAGCCAAGCTGTGAACAGATCCTCATTGTCTGCCCGTACACAGAACTACTCTCTAGAGACTGAAAATGTGATCACTGTTGTTAGTTTCTAAATCAATTATGGTGCCTAGAGAGGTTTCTTGTATATTCAACATATCTGCTGTATATCATAATTTCTTGACTTTGTACAGAAGCTGATAAATTTACAGTGTAGCACAAAGTCAAGAGGTTGTGATATGTAGCACAACAAGCTAGCCAAGCTGTAAACAGATCCTCATTGCCTGCCGTACACAGAACTACTCTCTGGAGACTCAAAATGTGATCGCTGTTGTTGTTAGTTTCTAAGCAAATTACGGAGCTCAGACTCTTCAGGGTGAGGATACAGTACATGTGCAGCGGTGTGACTCATTGACGTGTTTTTAATAGGTTTTTTTTGGAGAACAACGGAGGTCTACGACACAGAGGAATACTTGTAAATAGATCATTGTTGGTTTGGCTCTGCACATTAGATCTGCTGTCAAGAAAGAAGACAAACTGCCAGCCTGCCTTATCCTTAGAGTTTATCTCCTTTTTGGTGATGTTACATTTACAGACACTTTTTTCTTTTTTTTTGTCCAAAGTCGCTCAAAATTATTTAATTCAACGAAAAAAAACTTGAGCGAGACGATATCAAAAACAACCCGAGAGTGAAGTAACGCCTCTCACACCAATCAGCATTTAAACTGCATTACTATGCAATGACAACGCTACACTGACAGCCATTAACGCAGACTTGATGTTCACTGATTACACAACTCAAGATTCAAAGAGTCTACTTATTGATTTTAATACCATACATAATTCTTCCAATTAAATGATTTTATAGTTAAGGAGATTTTTAAAAAAGAAAAAACAACTTGCAAAGCACACTGATAAGGTCGTCTAAGTCGACTAAATCATTTTATTTTAGGGGAGAGATTTTTGGTCATGATTTTGGTGAGAAGAAGAAGAAGAAGAAGAAAAAAAACCCACAGAGAGAGAGAGAGAACATTTTAGCACAAACATGGAGCTGAACTTGAGTCATTAAAAAAGGAAACTGCAGACACTCATCCATCCCACTGATCTCCACACACTCACTTGACACTATGTTGGCTTCATAATCTGCTGCCTGTTTTGGGCTTGTGTGTGTGTATATGTGTGTGTATATGTGTGTGTATGTGTGTGTGTGTATATGTGTGTGTCTCTCTCATGCAATCCCTTTTGTGCTGTGCAAACATTATATCTCTCTTTTTTTTTTCTCTCTCCATGCACTGGGCGTGATATTTCAGTTTTTAAAGACGTGATCGTTTCATGAAATTTCATCAGACCTGCCTGCGCTAAAGAAGTTGAGAGATAAAATTAGCTCTGGTATATGAGGATCCAAGGTGATTGGTGATAGTCATGTGTGGTTGTTCGCCAATTAAATCTCTTGATATAGCTTTCTATTCTTGGATTAGGTGACGAACAAAGTTGAATGCGTGCCTTCTTTTTTTTTCTTCTTCTCTTCTCTAAGTAATTAAAGAACGTTTATTTATGGGACTGTGTGTTAGCAGTGGAAACTTATGGTTTCTCCCCCCTCCCCCCCTCTCCAAGTCTGATTGCAAATCGGTTAGCAGGTCTGAAGCTGAGTGGCACAGGTGCTGTAATCGTTTAATTAGTTAGTCATCTATTTAATGAAGCTGGATAATTGACACGTTAGATGAGGAGTAAGTGAATGTCAATTGTTTTTCTTTGACAGTCTTTAATGAGAAATGTGAGTTTCAGTATTATGAAGTAAATCAGAGCAGAGCTGGGATAGAAGAAGAAGAAGAAGAAGGGCCCTGTCTGGAGGAGATCTGAAAAAAACTACAGTAAGAGGAAATTTGATATTGTCCATCCAAAAGAAAGGCGACACCAGCGAATGCCCAAAGCGGCCGTAAGACTGAAGTCCATCAGAAGCAAAAGGAGGAAGTAGTGTGACGTTTTAGAGCCATTTCCTGTTAAATACTGTGAATTTCAATCTTGGAACGATAATACTAATTCTACTAATAACACATAATATATAAAGAGGTAATTTGGAATATAATAAATGAATGTAAAAGACAAAGTTAGTATCAAAAACATGGATTGATATCAGGTCAGAGTAGATTATAGCTTTTAATTTGCAGCTTAATTTAGAGACTTATGTTTACGGTTTAGTTCCCAGTTGATTGAATTTAGGATTTCTCGATGTTGCAGTTTCAGTTTGTTTATTTTCTCAATAAGTCGATCTATAAAATGCAAGAAAATATTCACACTTGAGAAGCTGGAATCAGAGAATTTGGACATTTCTTCTTTTTAAAAAAACGTCTCAAAATGATTCACAGATGATCAAAATATGCACACATTTAATTTTCTCTCGATTAAATGACTAATTGTTGCAGCTCTCATTGTCAGTCACCGCTGTTATTCTGCACCCATGAAGGTAAAACTCACAAACTCACACACCTAACACCTTTTTAAATACACTAAACAAACCGCTATGGCTGCTGTGTGTTGTCGTAGTCGCTTCAGGCTCTATTGTGTGCCTTCAACTTAATTACAGACTAACTCAGATGCGTTGTTGATTTACTGTCGGCCAGCCATTCACAAAGACTTATAGCCCTATCATTTCACTATGACGTGTCATCATAATGTATGATTTATGGCGGTTGTTAAGAGTATTGACACGAGTAAAAGTGAAATATGATCTGACAAGTGATATCAGGCAAAGTGGTGGTATGGAAAGAGACAGAAGAAAGACGCAGTGAAGTACTGTAGAACCTGAGTCTATAGTCATGTTGTTTTAACCCTCCTGTTGTCCTCGAGGAAAGGAAGGAAGGGAGGGAGGAAGGAAGGAAGGGAAGACGGAAGGAAGGGAGGAAGAAGGAAGGAAGGAAAGACGGAAGGAAGGAAGGGAGGAAAGGAGGAAGGAAGGGAGGGAGGGAGGAAGGAAGGATGGATGAAAGGGAGGAAAGATGGAAGCAAGGATGGAAGGGAGGAAGAAGGAAGGAAAGATGGAAGGATGGATGGAAGGGAGGAAAAAAGGACGGAGAAAGGGAGGAAGAAGGAAGGAAAGATGGAAGGATGGAAGGAAGGAAGGGAGGAAAGATGGAAGGGAGGAAGAAGGAATGAAAGGAAAGAAGGAAGGAAGGACAGAGGAAAGAAGGAAGGGAGGAAGGAAAAGGAAGGACGGAAGGAAGGACGGAAGGAAGGACAGAAGGAAGGACAGAGGAAAGAAGGAAGGGAGGAAGGAAAAGAAAGGAAGGGAGGAATGAAAGGAAGGAAGGAAGGAAGGAAAGAAGGGTGGAAGAAAGGAAGGAAGGAAAGATGGAAGGGAGGAAGGCAGGAAGGAAAGATGGAAGGGAGGAAGAAGGAAGGCAGGAAGGAAAGATGGAAGGGAGGAAGAAGGAAGGGAGGAAGGCAGGAAGGAAAGATGGAAGGGAGGAAGAAGGAAGGGAGGAAGGCAGGAAGGAAAGATGGAAGGGAGGAAGAAGGAAGGGAGGAAGGAAGGAAGGAAGGAACAGTCAAAACAGACGGGGTCAAAACAGACGGGGTCAATTTGACCCGGGAGGACAACTGGAAGGTTAAATGTGTTTATAATGATAAATACATACCCTATACCCTAACCCTTTTAGAGCTAAAACATAGCAACAGCCCTAGCAACCTTTTTAAGGAGGTTATAGTTTGTATTTGGGGGTAATTTTAAGCAATCAAGCTAAAAATCAAAAATAAGTAAATGTGATCTTACTTCTTCTGAAAGGAGCAGCAAGTGCTTCATGCCTAATGAGCCTCCTGTAGCACTGCCCCTAACCTCTTGACATCTCATCTGATATCTCTCTTTGAAGCCTGCAGGAATTTTTTTTTTTTTTGGTGCATCTCTCTCTCTCTCTCTCTCTTCTCTCTCTTCTCTCTTCTCTCCTTCTCTGAAAGGACTCGCTGTAATTACTGTATGTTTGCCTGTCATGTTGCTGTGAGTGTGAAGACGAAGAATGAAGTACAAGCAGGAATTTAGATTATGAGAAGAAAGTAAAGGAGCGTCTGACTCATCTGGTTGGATCTTCCCACACAGCTTCAAGGCTGCTCAAGTTATATCCCCCTGAACTCATTTTCATGAGGATTTTTTAATGAAAAATATATTTAAAAAAAAAAAAATGCACTCAGGTTTTTTTTTAAAATTTGTCACCAAGTTTGTATTTTTAACACATCAAACTCTAATCCAACTGCATTTAATAGGATTACTGCTTCTGACATCAAGAAGTGCGAAATAACTTCTGGAGGTTTTATTTTTAACATCTCATTAAAATGTGTTGCTTCTGATTTGAAGATTAGCTTTAAAATCTACCCTACCAAAATAAAATAAATAAATAGTTTATAATAAAGTGTATGCAAGCTGTGTGTGAGCGTGTGGCGGCTGCTGCGGCTGCGGCTGCTGCTTTTAAAGAACATAAGTGGCGTGTCAGATTAAGGATAAATGTCCGTAGCAAACAATCCAAACCATCAACCCTCCCGACTTCTCACTGACCTCAAACATCAGATACTTTAAAAGGTAGAAAACAACACAGGAGATGCCGATGCAGCTCCTTGCTCTTAGCGTTAAAAGGGTGACCCCTCTCTTTCCACTCACCCCCCCCCCCCCCATCTGCTGCATCTTTCAGCCTCCAATACAGTCAATTAACCAAATGGAAGTGGCAATTAATTAACTCCACAAACCCAATGATTAAGGACCTGACAATCAACTGAGTGGGAGGGGTTTAAAGTAATGCTGATTTAAAGGTAATGACTTCCTGGCAGCATGGGATTAAAAACACACACACACACACACACACACACACACACACACACACACACACACACACACACACACACACATGGTTTCACTCTGGATTAGCCAAGCAAAGCGTACCTATACTCGAATCCTCAAACCCAAAGATTTGACTTTCTGACTCTCACACATTCAATCTCACATCAAACTCAAAAGAGCATTTTTAAAAATAAACAACAACAAGATTAGTAACGTGGCCTTACCGTGTTTCTTTGGCCGTTGGCTCCTATTGGTCCTCTGAAAACCCCCTTGATGCTCCTCAGTTGTCCGTCACGCAGGTGGGTGGAACTAATCACAATGTAGTAGCACGCCATTGGATATACTTGAGTTTCATATAGTTAAATACCTTTTTTTTTCTATCTATATATCTATCTATCTGGACTTTTAAAAAATAAAAAATAAAAGTCTTCTTCAAAAAAACTGCCTTTCTTTTCCTCCTTGAGTCTGTCCTCTTCTTCTTCTTCTTCTTCTTCTCGTTTCCTCTCCCCGTCTCGTGAAGTAGAAGAAGGACAGAAGAAAATGTTTTAAATAAAGAAGAAAATGAAAAAAGGAGGAGCGCAGTTTCCCACCACCCCACTCCTCCTCCTCCTCTTCTTCCTCCTCCTCACTATTCTGATTTATTCCTTCTCTTCTCTAAGTTTTTGCCGGTGACTCTTTGACTCTCCCTCTCTCCTCATTCCTTCTCCCCTCAGCTTCTGTCTCTTTTTAAATATTTCACTCTCTCTTGCTCCTCCTTTCTCTCTCTCTCTCTCTCTCTCTCTCTCTCTCTCTCTCTCTGCACTCTTCACTCTCCCTTTATCCTCCTGTCTTCCTTCCTAAATGTTTTTTTTATATTCCTCTCTCCTCTGTCTCTCTCTTTCTTTCTTCTAAACGTGTCTCCCTCCCTCCCTCCCTCCTTCCCTCCTTCCCTCGGCTGCCTCCTGCAGGAAGTGCTTGTCTCCCTTTAAATATTTCTCTTTAGGTCTTTTCTCTCCAGATGTTTTGCTCCCATCTTTCATTCATCAATATTTCCTTGTCATTGACTCCACCTCTCCCTCTCTCTCTCGCTCTCTCCCTCTCTCTCGCTCTCTCGCTCTGAGTCTAAATTTCGTCCCGAAATCTCAGCTGCTCATTGATCAGTCTTGCAGTTCCTCTAACTATCTCCCCCCGTCCGCTACCTCCTTCTCTACACTTCACAATCTCTCTAACCCCCTTTTGATTTCCCTCTCTCTTTGTCTCTGTATCTCTCTAAGTGGAAGGGAGGGATACTTTTTCTTTTTTTTTTTTTACCTCCTCTTACTATCTCCCCATCTCTCTCTCTCTCTCCCTGCTGTCTCCTGTCTTTGTTTCTCTCCTCGTCTCTCTCTCTCTCTCTTCTCCTCTCTGCCTCCTTGTTAGTGTAGAGAAGAAGTACTCAGTCTTCTCCTCCCTCTGTCTCTCCCTCTCTCTGTCAGAGCAGGCGTGCAGCTTCCTCTCAGATGCTCCTCTCCTGTGCTGCGCTGCATGTGTTCGCTCTCCTCCCTCCCTCTATCTGCCTCTCTGTGCTGATCTCTTGCTCTGTGGCCAGCAGAGTGGTTTGCTCCTCAGTTACCCGCGGTTACCATCTGCCCTTTTAACGCATGGAGTGCTGACGCTTGCTCTCTCCTCCCTCCTCGTGCCTCCCTCCCCCCCAATCCCCATCCCTCCCTCCATCCCTCTCTCTGCCTCTCCTCTTGCTGTCTTTCTTCTCTCTTTAATCATCTCCTCCTCTCTTTCTCTTAAGCCAAAGGAGACAAGCTCCACCTACTGGTAGGAAGGGAACATGCAGAGAGAGGGAGAACGACTGGAGGAATAGATGGGTGGGAAAAGAGAGCGAAACAGCTGGAGATGTATTTTAATTCCCACGGATGCTGTCTGTAATCAAACCTACAGTTAGGATCCGATAAAATAATTAATCCTATTATGGAATAGCGTGATTAAATACAAACTACTGAGCTATGCGGCTCAGTTTAAGCCCTGCCTCTCCTGCTGTCATGTGGTCTTTAACCACAGATACCGACAGAAAAAGGGGGGGAAAGCACAATTTAAAGCACAAATATTATAATAAGTGTTGCACAGAGTGGTGATGGAAACATTAAGACAAATAAATGAATAAATAAATGGTTAATCATAGATGTGAGAGATAGTTAGTCCTAACCTTTGACTTATTACCTCTAACTTTTCATGATTTTTGTCCTTTTCTTGATGAAAATGAGTTTCTATTACCCATAATAACCCTTAAATAGGCAGCGTGCACCAGGAGATGCAGACTCTTTAACACCTTGTTAGGAGCATGATTGGTTAAAATGGTTGTTCAATTGTATATGTGCTTTGAATTAGGTAGAATTGAAGCTTGTGGTAGGTCTATACTTTGATAGAAATGATAAAAATCAGTTTAGATACTAGTATGCATCACCATGTATGACTATTTTATACCTTAATAGAGCCAACATATCATGGTGGAGATTCAACTCATAGATATGTATATATTTTAAATATATATATGGAAATGTTTTACGTAGGTGCAAATGAGATGAGATGAAGAACATGCAACATCAAATTATTTTCCCTCATTACCCTCTCCTACCTGTTAAAGTGTTAGAAGGTAAAAACTTCAATTAAAACATAAACTGTCTAATTTAAAAGGTGATAATTTGTTTAAATGACTCAAATGAACTGTACTTATATTCACCACAAAGTGAGACTTTGACTTTCCCGTCTTCTTGCAACGTGTCAATACCTATTTTTATTTAAAACTATGAATACTGAGCTATAAACACTGTGATATTTCTCTAAACTCAACCCTATCCCAGCTCCTAATCAGAAACACACTCAAATGAATTTAATCTGTACATGTAGGTCGGCTTTCCTGATCTACAGGCTTGTCACTAGCTGCAGGGTCATCAGCTGCGGACCACCACTCACTGATGTTTCTCCTTTTATCCCAGAACATCTCTTGGTGGCGAGGCAGCAGCACACATTCCCTGCAGCTATAGCGTTCTTCAGGAGTTGCTCGCTCCCCCTGAGTTTAGTCCCACCTTGTCCGCCTCTTCAGATATTTCCCCTGGCGGCCTCGAAGCAGCCTTCCTCCACGTAGCTCCGGGTCCTTGAGCAGAAGTGTTGTTGAGACTCCTACAAAAGCCCCCTAGAGCCCACCTACACCGGGTTCAGCCTCCTTGCACTCTGCGATCAGGTCGGTTAGTTCCAAAAAATGTCTCAAACTGTCAGATCAGAAGTATTTTATCCTTAACTTCGATGGAGTGATGATTAAAACTACAAATATGAACCAAAGCTTTGCTCAAAATACATTAAATACATATAAAATCCAGAATATCTTAATAATTAATAAAACAAGAATGTACTGGTTATGGTAAAGGATGTGATTTTTCTATATTTTTCTTATTGTCAATTAAGCCTTCTGTTGTCCTTGAATCAAGGAAGGAAGGGAGGAAGAAGGAAGGAAAGGAGGGAGGAAGGGAGGAAACAAAGAGACAAGGAGGGAGGGAGGAAAGAAGGAAGGGAGGAAGGAAGGAACAAAGGAGGGAAGGAGGAAGGAAGGGCAGAAGGAAGGAAGAAAGGGGGTTGGAGGAAGGAAAGAAGGAAGGGAGGAAAGAGAGAAAGAGTGAGGAAGGACAAACGGAAGGAAGGAAGGGAGGAAGGAAGGAACAGTCAAAACAGACGGGGTCAATTTGACCCGGGAGGACGACAGGAAGGTTAATCTGGTGCAGATCCAAACCAACAATGAACTGCTCTACTCACTATATATTAAATATATCTCATTCCTCTGTGCCGTAGTCAAGCTCAAATCAACCCTCATGGATTTCTTGGTATTTTGAGTTAATTGTGAAATGGAAAAAAATGAAAAAGAAAGGACAATTTGTTCAAAAGTCAACATAAGTTTCACAGCAGACTCGATTAATTAGAGTAAAACTGTCAGATCAGAAGTATTTTGTCCTTAACTTCAATGGAGTGATGATTAAAACTACAAATATGAACCAAAGATTTGCTCAAAATACATTAAATACACATAAAATCCTGAATATATAAACCAGGGGGGTCAAACTAATTTTCATTCAAGGGCCACATACAGACCAAATTGATCTCATGTGGGCCGGATCATTAAAGAGATGGAAGGAAAGAAGGAAGGAAGGAAAGGAAAGACAGGCAAAGGAAGGAGGGAAGAAACGTAGAAAAGAGAGATAGTGAAGGATGGACAGACAGACGGAAGGGAGGAAGGAAAGAAGGAAGGAAGGAAGAAAGAAAGAACGGGAGGAAGAAAGAACGGGAGGAAGGACAGACAGAAGGGAGGAAGGAAGGAAGGAAGGAAGAACAGAAGGAAGAAAGGGAGGAAGGACAGAAGGAAGAAAGGGAGGAAGGACAGAAGGAAGAAAGGCAGGAAGGAAGGACAAGAACACAGGATGGCAGGAAGGAAGGAAGGACAGAAGGAAGAAAGGCAGGAAGGAAGGAAGGAAGGACAAGAACACAGGATGGCAGGAAGGACAGAAGGAAGAAAGGCAGGAAGGAAGGAAGGAAGGACAAGAACACAGGATGGCAGGAAGGGAGGAAGGAAGGAAGGAAGGACAGAAAGGCAGGAAGGAAGGAAGGACAAGAACACAGGATGGCAAGTGGGCCGGTTCACACCCCTTGGCGGGCCGAACCTGGCCCCCGGGCCGCATGTTTGACACCCCTGATCTAACCTAAATAACTACTATAAAGAGACTGTCCCGGTTATGGTAAAGGATGAATGAATGAACAATGAACTGCTCTACTCACTATATATATTATATATATCTCATTCCTCTGTGCCGTAGACCTCCGTCGTTGTCCAAAAACTATTAAAAACCCCGTCAGTGAGTCACCCCTCTGCGCTGGGTGACATGTTTTATGATTACAGTCACGTTGGTTTGTTTAGAAGCTGCTCCGAACACTAATAACAGCGATCACGTGTCCAGTCTCCGGAGAGTAGTTCTGTGTAAGGCGGACCATACTGAGCGTGTGCAGCTTTATTCTATAACATAGTAACAGTCCAACGCTGTGGATCCCTGACCTGCTTTTAATGGGTTTTTCCCAATATGGCACCCTGAGTGATTTGTCCTCCTTCCCTTCCATCCTTCCTTCCTTCCTTCCTTCCTTCTGTCCTTCCTTCCTTCCTCCCTTCCTCCCTTCCTCCCTTCCGTCCTTCCTTTCCTCCCTTCCTTCCTTCCTCCCTTCCGTCCTTCCTTTCCTCCTTTCCTTCTTCCCTCCCTCCGTCCTTCCTTCTTTCCTCCCTCCCTCCTACCTTCCTCCTTTCCTTCCTTCCTTCCTTCCTTCCTTCCTTCCTTCCTTCCTTCCTTCCTTCCTCCTTTTTCCCAATGGCATCCTGAGTGATTTGTCTACTCCAGAGGTGTCAAACTCATTTTTGTTCAAGGGCCACATACAGCCAAATTTGATCTCATGTGGGCCGGATCATTAAAAAGATGGAAGGAAGGAAGGAAGGAAACAAGGATGGAAAGAAGGGAAAAGTGATAGGATGGAAAGAAAGGAGGGAAGGAAGGAAGGAAGGACGGAAGGAAGGAAAAGGGATTAGGAAGGAAGGAAGAAAGAAAGGAAAAGAAGATGAAGGAAAGATGGAAGGAAGGAAGGACGGAGGGAAGGAAGGACGGAGGGAAGGAAAGAAGACAAGGAAGGAAGGATGGAGGAAGGGAGGGAGGAAGGAAGGGAGGAAAGAAGGAAAGGAGGAAGGTAGGAGGGAGGGAGGAAAGAAGGAAGGAGGGAGGAGGAAAGGAAGGAAGGGAGGAAGGGAGGAAGGAAGGAACAGTCAAAACAGACGGGGTCAATTTGACCCGGGAGGACAACACAAAGGTGTAAGTACCATGACAACGGCTGCACGGCAACAAGGCAATTTAGCAATCTGATGTAATCCAATACAACAGCTCGGCCATCAATCCTGCTTTTATGAAGCTTGTATATTTTCAGTTGATGTTAACATTCGTCAGAAAGGAGATAATAATACTTTATCTTTATTACTGATGTCATGGTGGGCGGCGTGGTGACCTACTAGAGCTCCTAATATCTTTTTAATGTTAATGGAGTAGACAAATCACTCAGGATGCCATATTGGAAGGAGGGAGGGAGGGAGGGAGGGAAGAAGGAAAGGAGTTAAGGAAGGAAGGGAGTGAGGAAAGAAGGAAAGGGGTGGGTGGCGTTGGTGACCTACTAGAGCTCCTAATATCTTTTTAATGTCAATGGAGTCAAACATCCGCCTTCTTTTCCTTTCTTACTTATTTCCTTCTTTGTTACCTTCCCTCCATCCTTCCTTCATTCCTTCCATCTTTCCTTAATTTTCTTTTCCTTTCTTCCTTTCCTTCCTTCCTTCTACCTCCGTTCCATCTTTCCTTCTTCTTCCCTCCCTTCCTTCCTTGACTCGAGGACAACAGGAGGGTTAAACCTGTTTTGTGTCCGTCTTTGTTTCATGCTGCTAAATTGTCCCTGTTGTGTTGCTGCTGCTTCATGTCTGCTTATACTCACATCTGTCTTTGCTTTATGTCTGTTTTCTTTGTTGCTTTGTTCACCCGTAGTTTATTCTGCTTTTATTGTCTATCTGTGTTATTTATTTATTTATATTTTGCATTTATTGTAATTTTAATTTATTGTAATTTCAACTCATACTTGGGTGGAGACAATGGATGAAAACTAGCCCTCAGGCTTATTCTGCCATATGTACTCAGCAATGTTTATTATTAATATGCACTGTCCTTAAGAAGAGGACTAATAAGATAAAATAAATTAAATTGCACAGGTGTTCCTTATAAAGTGACTGTATAATATATAATACAACATATAAGAAAAGCTTTTAATATTTTACTTTTAGAGCTTTATTAGATGCAGCGACATCATCACACATCTTTCAGGAGCTAAAAGAGGAGATCTAGCAAAAGATGTTTATTATATTTATTTATAGCTTTTAAGAAGGTGCAGCATCCAGTGTTTCTGCATCAAATTAAAATATATATATCTAACACTTCCTCTCATTTCCTTCATCCGGTTTTTACCAACACATCCATCTGGATATAAGCAGATTAACCCTCCTGTTGTCCTCGAGTCAAGGAAGGATGGAAGGGAGGAAGGAAGGAAGGAAGTGAGGAAAGAAAAGAAGGAAGGGAGAGAGGGAGGAAGGAAGGAAAAAGGAAGGAGGAAGGAAGGAAGGAGGAAAGAAAAGAAGGAAGGGAGAGAGGGAGGAAGGAAGGAAAAAGGAAGGAGGAAGGAAGGAAGGAGAACGAAGGAGGGAGGGAGAAGGGGAACGAAGGAGGGAGGGAGAAAGGAAAAGAGGAAGGCAGGAAGGAAGGACAGAGGAAAGAAGGAAGGGAGGAAAGAAAGAGAGAAGGAGAGAGGGAGGAAGGAAGGAAGGAAGGAAGGAAGGAGGGAAAGAAGGAAGAAAGGAGGATGGAGGAAAGAAAGAAAGAAGGGAGGAAAGAGAGAGGAAGGAAAGAAAGAGAGAAGGAGGGAGGGAGGAAGGACAGACGGAAGGAAGGAAAGAAGGAACAGTCAAAACAGACGGGGTCAATTTGACCCGGGAGGACGACAGGAAGGTTAAACAGTCGGACAGGTTTACACACAAATCACCATTTAACCTCAAACCTAAGCCGTCCATTACGAGCTTGCATAAATAAGAGTGAGGTTAAAGCTTAATGGATGTTTACAAATGCTAGGTAATAATTTTTGAAAGTGGGGTTTTAGAATTTAGGCGGTTATATTCACTTCCTGTCTAATTGTGTGAGCGGCTGTGTGGGAAGTAAAATGATGGAAATTAATGGCGTGCTGCAGTCGTCGAAAGGGGGAAGAGACATTTATGCTGTTGGTTTTTTGGTCACAGTCTAAAAATTCAAGAAGTAGAGAAGAAGAAGAAAAACATGTCTGGGACTGGATTAGTAAATTTGCAGATGATCTAAAAACCCTAAAGCTGAGTTAGAGATATAAAAAAATAAAACATAATGCTTCCTAAACAAGAAACAGAAGCTTTCAATCAATTTCTCTCGGAGGACGGCTGAGAAGAGATGACGCTCCGTCCGTCTCTGCTTGATGGCATTAAGAAGCTGGATCACAGAAATCAAGATAATAAGAAATGAAGGCAGGGGTGTCAAACATGCGGCCCGTGGGTCAGAACCGGCCCGCTAGAGGGGTGCAATCCGGCCCACTTTCCTTCCTGTGTTCTTTTCCTTCCTTCCTTCCTTCTGTCCTTCCTACCTTTCTTCTCTCCTTCCTTTTGCCTGTCTTTCCTTCCTTCCTTCCTTCCTTCCTTCGATCTGTCCTTCCTCCCTTTCTTCCTTCTGTCCTTCCTTCCATCTGTCCTTCCTCCGTTTCTTCCTTCCTTCCTTCCTTCCCTCTGTCCTTCCTTCCATCTGTCCTTCCTTCCTTTCTTCCATTTGTCCTTCCTCCCTTTCTTCCTTCTGTCCTTCCTTCCTTCTGTCCTTCCTACCTTTCTTCTCTCCTTCCTTTTGCCTGTCTTTCCTTCCTTCCTTCCTTCCTTTCTTCCTTCTGTCCTTCCTTCCATCTGTCCTTCCTCCATTTCTTCCTTCCTTCCTTCCTTCCTTCCCTCTGTCCTTCCTTCCTTCTGTCCTTCCTCCATTTCTTCCTTCCTTCCTTCCTTCCTTCCTTCCCTCTGTCCTTCCTTCCTTCTGTCCTTACTACCTTTCTTCCATTTGTCCTTCCTTCCATCTGTCCTTCTTCCTTTTCTCCCTTCTGCCCTTCCTTCCATCTGTCCTTCCTTCCTTCCTTCCGTCCCTCCATCTTTTTAATGATCCGGCCCACATCAGATCAAATTGGTCTGTATGTGGCCCTGGAATGAAAATGAGTTTGACTTCTCTGTTTGAAGGTATAAAGGGTAAGCCAAGTCGAGTATTATACGTTTAAGCTCGTAAGGATAAAATGAATCATTCTTTTACTCCAGTAGAAATTGTGTAATTGAAATTATCCACATCAATCTACTAACATGGAGCACTTTTATCATGTTTTAAAACAGACTTTCAAGATAAGGCGACAAAATTTCTCCATAAACTCAAAACCCCCAAAAAAGTAGGAAAAGTAGAAAAGAAGAAAATGTCCCCATGCATATTTAAATAGACTTGAGATTACAGTGTTTCTTAATGGTGTGTTTGCAAGCTTTAAAGATTTTTCTCTATTTCAAAGTCTCCCCCGAACATTTCCCGAGAGTCAAAGTGGACTCTATTTTAAAGCAATCTACAAAGAAATAAGCTCCTCGTGCACCATGTGGAAGATATTATTGTTTTGTTAACTAAAATTTAAGCAAACTGTGAGGGGGGGGGGGAAACTCAGGAAAAGCAATATAGATGAATTATGGATGTGTGTCTTTTATAGAATTAATTAAAGCATGTTGGGTTAATACAATTTAAGTTTTATTGATATTGGAAACAACTTCTCTTATAGGAGATGACGGCCCTGCAGAGGATTGTGTGATTGGCTGAGAGCACTACAGCTACTGAGCTCGGAGGATAGTAAAAAACTCCCAAAAATACCCCTTTTCCACCGAGCTGGAGCCAGTGCTGGTTCGGGAGCTAGTGCTAGAGCCAGTGCTCAGTTGGCGCTAATCCAAGCACCTCTTAAGAACCTGTTGCTTTTCCACCGGCAAGGAGCCACGCAATTACGTCACTGTATAACGTAGCCAGCGCACGACTTTGAAGCACTTCCATGAATCACCAGTGAGAGGCAGCAACATGGCCGGAAGAGAAGAAGAAGAAGAAGAAGAAGTAGACGACAGCTCTGGCAAAAAAATGATAAAAATAGTACTTTTAATCAACAAATCTTTAACCCTCTGTAAATGCCACGCTAGTCTGCTAATGAACGTTAACCCCGCTAGTCTGCTAATAAACGTTCGCCCCGCGTTAGCCCCGCTAGCCGGCTAATAAACGTTAGCCCTGCTAGCCGGCTAATAAACGTTCGCCCCGCGTTAGCCCCGCTAGCCGGCTAATAAACGTTAGCCTCGCTAGCCGGCTAATAAAGAGTTGGTGCTTGCTTTGGCTCCCGTTCTGAGGCTCGGGGCTGGAGCTTTGGTGGTGGAAAAGCACAGAACTGGTGCTTAGTCAGACTCTGGCTCCGAACCAGCACCAGCTCCACCTCGGTGGAAAAGGGGTGTGAGAGAGCCTGAAGTAAAGTTTCATCCTGCAGGTTATCAGAGCCATGAACAATGAACAATAAACTCATGACGGATTATATTTCTCATCTATTGCTATAACCAGAAACCACATTATGACATGTGAGTGTGTATTTTGCTTTACTGTCACCTTTTCACCATATTTACCCATCTTCTATTCTGCTCTTAGTTTTATATTTGGTTTATTTTGCACAACTGCATAACAGATTTTTATTGTTTTATTGTTGGCTTCACAGATGTAGGTTTAGAGTTCATAAATATTAGCTTAGCTTTTATAATTTCTTGTACTTGTATTGTGCACAGACTGAGAGTTAAACACATTTCATTATACACACTTATACAGATGTGACGAATCCTCAGCATTCAGACTTATTGGCCTTGGTTTGTACATCCATACTTATCTTTGAAAGCAACCTATGTCATAATAATAATAATATAATAATAATAATAGCACCTTTTGTACAATAAATGCACCTCAAGTGCTTTACAACAAAAGCAGCTAGATACACCAAGTGCTTCACATTATAAGGGACAAAAATGGAGCATAAAATAATGTTTAAAAAGGAAAGAAATAGAAACATTAATGAGATATAAGATGGAAAACACTCTATTTTAATATAGTAATAATAGCACCTCGTAAAAGTAGCTTAAAATAGAATAAAAACAATATAAAAAAATCAAGTAAAATACAGCTATTAAAAGAAGTCGCTGATAGAAAAACTAGTTAAAAGCTAAAGTGAAGAGATTTATCTTTAAAGTATTTCACTGATATCTAAAAGTAGTTTCATGTTTGATCTTTGACTTCTACAACTGAGGTCTGACTGAAGTTTAAGTGACAGAAACTAGTTTTGGGTTAAACAGAAGTCATGCTGCAGATGTGGAGAGAGAGGGAAAAAGAGAGGGAGCTGTGTGGAATCTGATCCGTTGCCGTGGTAACACTTTATAATAATAATCAGTAGGAAGTCATTCATAAGGTATTAGCTGATTATGAACTAAGCATGAGCAAAACATTTATTATAACTTTGTAAATAATTATGTTAACATATCACACATGTGTTGTAAATCATCTATAACTGATTAGTTAATATTAAATATGCTGAACAAGTTGTTTAACTTTCGTGTCGTCCTCCCGGGTCAAACTGACCCCGTCTGTTTTGACTGTTCCTTCTTTCCTCCCTTCCTTCCTTCCTTCCTTCCTTCCTCCCCCCATCACCTTCTCTTCCTTCCCTTTTTCTTTCCTCCCCCTACCTTTTCCCTTCCTTCTTTCCTCTGTCCTTCTTTCCTTCCTTCCTCTTTTCCTTTCTCCTTTTCTCCCTTTCTCCCTGCCGCCTTCCTTCCTCCCTCCCTCCTCCTTTCCTTCCTTCCTTCTTTCCTTTCTTCCTCTTTTCCTTTCTCCTTTTCTCCCTTCCTCCCTCCCTCCTCCTTTCCTTCCTTCCCTTTTCCTTCCTTCCTCTTTTCCTTTCTCCCTTTCTCCTTACCTCCTTCCTTTCCTTCCTTCCTTCTCTCCTTCTCTCCTTCCTCCCTTCCCTTTCCTCCCTCCCTCCCTTCCTTCCTTGACTCGAGGACACCAGGAGGGTTAATTGATGTTTTATAGATATATTATGAATCAGTAGTGAGACATTCATCCATATGTGTCAACTCAGGTCTGCAGAGACTCTTTGCACCTAAAGAAACTCTGCAGTATTACGATTAATGGCTCATATAATGCTGACTTCTTTCCCCAGTGTTCCCAGTCTGTTATAAATGATGTGTAAATAAAATCTCAGCATCCATACGTACCTTTTAAACCAACCTATGTTTGATCTACGACCTCTACGGGTGACGTCTGGTTAAGTTTAAGCCAATAAAACGACTTATTTTTCGATGAAACAGAAGTACTGTTGCATATATGGAGTATTATGAAGCCTGTTGTGTCTCCAGAGGGAGCTGTGTCAGTTGCCTTGGTAACACTTTATAATAATAATCAGTAGAAAGTCATTTATAAGGTATTAGTTGTTGATGATGATGTGTCAGCTTTGTATCACCACCAGGTCTGCAGAAGCACTTCACTTAATAAACTCTGCAGTATTACTATCAGTGTGTCGTATGATGCTGACTTCTTTCTTCATTCGTTCCTCATCTCTTATAAATGATGTGTGAATGGAAAAACTGGATCATTTATTAACCCTTTATTAATCCGGCCAGGAGCGGAAAATAACGTGGAAATAATTATTTTTTATTTACTTTGATGTTACTAGTTATCTCATTTTGCACAAATAATCTTTAAAATAGTGTGTATATGTTGGATTTTATGAGCTGTATCTCCACATATTTCCCTTATTAAGGTATAAATCAGGGGTGTCAAACATGTGGCCCGTGGGCCAGAACCGGCCCGCCAAGGGGTCCAATTCGGCCCACTTTCCTTCCTTCCTTCTTTCCTTCCTTCTTTCCTTCCTTCCTTCCTTCCTTCCTTCCTTCCTTCCATTTGTCTTGCCAGTCGCTCTCAATTCAACCCTCATTGGATTATTGGTATTTTGAATTTAACTAACTCTTTACTCCCTCCATCTCCTTTTCTTCCTTCCTTCTGTCCTTCCTTCCTCCCTCCCTCATTCTTTCCTTTCCTTCCTCCCTTCCTTCCTCCCTCCCTTCCTTTATTCCTTCCTCCCTGTCATCTTTCCTTCCTGTCTTTTTTTCCTTCCTTCATGTCTTTTTTTCCTTCCTTCCATCTGTCCTTCCTTCCTTCCTTCCTTCCTTCCTTCCTTTCATCTTTCCTTCCTGTCCTTTTTTCCAACCTTTCCATTTTTTTTCTTTCTTCCCTCCTCACTTTTATTCTTTCCTTCCTTCTACCTGTCTTTCCTTTCTTCTCCTTCTCTTTCCTTCCCACCTTCCTTCCATTTGTCCTTCCTTCCTTCCTTCCTTCCTTCCTTCCTTCCTTCCTTCTTTCTAATGATCCGGCCCACATGAGTTCAAATTGGGCTGTTTGTGGCCTTTGAATGAAAATGAGTTTGACTCCTCTGGTATAAATCATGTATATATGTATGTATCTCCTGGTGCACCTTACCTGTTTTTGCATCCTCTTAATCTTAAATTTAAAGAGTTTATCATACAGAAATATCAAACCCATCACTTTCAGATTACTCCTACCTCTAAAAAAAGACTCATAAATGTACAAGAAAACACTGTAAACATGTTACTTTGGTGTTTGTTGTTAGTTTAGTGGAGGTTTTTTTTTTGGTATTTCATCCTTGAAGATTCACAATAATCCAGGAAGGTGAATGGGTTGAATGGAGAGCAGCTGGACTTGGTTTAAACATACTTCTAACTGAGGCCCAGCGAAGGACAGACGGTTTGAAAGAGGAGCGATGGAGGCCATCTACGTCTCTCTCAGAAAAGGGTCGAGGTTTACGACGCCACTTATCAGCCCACCTACGATGCTGTGCTGTCATTTCCCAGGAGACTTAACCAGCGTTCACATCTGGCCTCATCTGACCAATCCAACGATGACCGATCCGTCATTTAAACTCGGCCTCACTAATCACTCAGTTAGACTCGAAGAAGCCTCTTAGATGAGATGTGAGAAGTCCAGTCGCCCTCAATTCAACTCTCATTGGTTTATTGGTATTTTGAGTTTAACTGACTCAAATAATAAAGGTAACTGTGAGACTTAAAATGGAAAAAATGAATAAGAACCATAGACTGTATAAAAGAAATGGACGTAACATCCGTGACATCACCCATTGGTTTGTGGACTGCTGCTCAGAAGCCAATAGTTTAGAATCTAGGCAGCGCCATCTTGAACATTTCAGGTGCATGCTGGGAAAAATAAAAACAGGGATTCTACTCATGTGGGCATGAGGCGGGGCCGTGGGCGGAGCTATGGGCGGAGCGGGGGAGGTAGCTATGGTTGCATTGGGCAATCAACCTGTCAATCACGACGTAGCCACGCCCTAATGCATACCCTGCTTTATCATCAAATATAAAATCAGGGAGGCCAAAATGTCCCAAATGAACATCATACTGCATTGAAGAAGGCTTTAAACTAGCGATTGAGACCATAAACACATTTTGAAAACGTTTACTGAGGTTAGAAATCAAGTGAGAAGTTGGTGAATTCTCCATTGACTTGTATAGAGACGCTCGCCCCCTGGTGGCCTTTTGATAGAATGCAGCTCTAAGTTACTTCCCCATTGGACTCATTTCCGCCTGATAAGAAAGGACAATTTGTTCAAAAGTCAACATACGTGTTACGTAATTTAAGAGTCAATATTTAACACTTTTTTCTTTTTTTATGATGTTAAAATCTACAAACATGTTTTAAACTTTAACAACACATAATAAAAATCAAAACAGAGGTCAACAATTTCTGATACATTAAGATGAACAGAGCTGTTGTTCCCTTTACAAAAAACTACTTTAATATCATTTTTACTTTAGCCCATTAGTTCATCATTAACTAAAGGGGTTTTTGTTGTTGTTGTTTTTAATGTGTTTTTGTGTATTTTTCCTCTTTGTGAAGCACTTTGGATCAACTTTGTCATGTTTTTAAAGTGCTATATAAAATAAAAATTGAAGTCTTGTTAATTAATTATTACTAATCATTATTGGACATCATTAAGTGTTGCCAAAAGAACCTATTTCTGCATAATTTAACACTTCACTAAAAGAAACAACAGGTGCCTCAATCAATCAGCCAAATGAACAAAGACCACCTGCAACATGCATCTAAAAACAAGAAGAAAATAACAAATAAATATTAAAAATTTCTATAATATTCAATATTTAAGGAGGGATAAGAAGGCAAACTGATTCGAATGAGGATAAATACCACAAATAAACCCTTAAAAGCAGATAAAAAAGAAGAATCTACTTTAGAAATGAAAGACAATGATGTTTATTCACATTAAAACTCAACAGCATTTCTGATATTTCCTAAAATAAATATCTTTCTAGATTTTAATGGCATTATTTTTGACTTGCAGTGAGGGTTGATTAAATGGGATCTCAGGCTTTATATACACCAACAGTACTTCTTAATAGGATCAATCTATTGTTGGTTTCGGTCTTTTCATTTGGATTTAAAGACAAGAAAAAGAAAAAATATTGAATATCACCTAATTTATCCTTTAGATAACAAGTCGTTCTTTAGTCCTTCAGCGCTTACTTTGCTTAACAGCCTCTGAATCTGCAGCTGTGTGATGATCCAACCGCATCTCGTTAAATAAAAGAGCTCTTAACGACCTTTTTCATGAACGACAACCTGTAACGCTTCACTGCACAGACTCTACTGCTGCTTTCCAAATCTGCAACTTAGTTTTAAAAATGTACGGCCCTTAACTTTAGGAGCATGGTGTGTAGGTGTTTATTCACCTTTACATACTGTTCATATTTTACACCCTCGTAATATGTTCCTGGTCAATAAAAAGTGTCTAAACCAAATTTTGAACCTCAGATCTGTTTATAAAGCATCAATAACTGATCTGACTGATCAATAAATGTGAATTTACACCACTCATTTTTGGAGAAAAAACAGATACTATCACATAATATCATGTCCTATTTTACCTAAGACATGAAAATATACAATGTCTATAGAGCTGGATGTCATTAAACAAGTTATGATAACGGTACCAATCCAAGTATCCTTAAAGTGATACTGATACAAACTGAGTACTTCACTCGATACCTATCATGTGAATAGAAGTATTAAATAGGTCATAAAAAAGGTGTAAAAAGCATTTCAACCATTTAGATTTGAATTGTGGAACTAGGCTTCACAAACTGGGTTTCAAGATGTCTGTGTTCAGGATTTAGTGGGAGGGTCGGATCAGCATAAACCCGCCCCTGCTGCTGTAGAGGTATAAATACTTTCAGCGCACATTACTACTACTACAGTCTACAGTTAGCCAGTTAGCCGAGTTAGCCGCTGAGCTAGCAGCCGAGTTAGCCACCGAGCTAGCCGCCGAGCTAGTAGCCGAGTTAGCCGCCAAGCTTCTAGCCGAGTTAGCCGCCGGAGGAATGAAGGAAGGAAGGAAGGAGGGAGGGAGGGAGGGAGAAAGGAAAAGAGGAAGGAAGGAAAGAAGGACAGAGGAAAGAAGGAAGGGGGAAGGTAGGGGGGAGGAAAGAAAGAGAGAAGGAAGGAAGGAAAGAAGGAGGGAGGGAGGAAGGAAGAAAAGGGGATGGAAGAATGAAGGAAGGAAAGAGAGAAGGAGGGAGGTAGGAAGGACAGCCTAAAAGGACAAATATTTGTAGCACCTGTACAATTTTTTGTACAGGTCCGTCATCACATTTCAGGGTAAAATAATGACATTTTAGGTGTTTTTCCTGCTTTCAAATGTCAAAACGGGTCAAATTTGAAGGTTAATTTTGTCTCCAGTTAGTAAAATAGTAGTCCTGCATTCCGGAATCCTCAGAGTAAAATAGTAGCCCCGCATTCCGGAATCCTCAGAGTAAAATAGTAGCCCTGCATTCCGGAATCCTCAGAGTAAAATAGTAGCCCTGCATTCCGGAATCCTCAGAGTAAAATAGTAGCCCTGCATTCCGGAATCCTCAGAGTAAAATAGTAGTCCTGCATTCCGGAATCCTCATCTGGACCTCAGTAGTTTGTTTTTATTTTTTTTTTATAAGAAACAAAAACAAATCCTCTGTTGTGTTTCTCGGTGAATGACTCTGAATTACTACATTTGCATCAGTGTTGGCTCGTTGAAGGATTTTACCCCCAACAGGAAATTGTAAAGACCCCCCAGAGTCTCTCTCTCTTTCTCTCTCTCTCTCTCTTTCTCTCTCTCTTTCTCTCTCTCTCTCTCTGTCTCTCTCTGTGGTTTACTGACCGAATATTGTTGTTGAGCTTTGAGAAACCAAAGTACACAGTAAGAGGCTTATCTGATAAATTTCCTTCTACTTTTTAAGTCCCATGATCCAATACTGCAATAAGCTTAAAACCTTCCCATCGGCGCCACTAGATTAATTTTACATGAATACGAATTTCCACATCCTGTTCAATTCTTGTACATTTTTATATGCATGCATGTATCTATTTGATTGTCTTTGTGTTTATGTGTATATTTATATTCTTCCCTTGTACCCCATTAGATAAAATTTTATGCATGTATTATATTTTTTTCAGTGCAATTGCAAAGATAATGTGGGGGGGTTTGCTGGTGGATTATAACTCCTGTTTGGGGGTTGGGGACATAAGAAGGAAATCATTTAAATATGCACTATAATAATATTGTGTGTTAAATGAATGTCTGTTTTTTTTTTTTTTAAATAATATATCACATACACACACACTCATGGGAGAAAGAGAAAATAACAGAGCTCATAGCAGTGTGGGGCAATTCATTTTCACTATCTGCACATTAAGGTGAAAACAAATAAAAGACAAACAGAGCAAATGTTTTTTTTTTTTTTTTATTATCATCATTTTTATTGCCGCAAGTGTTTCTTGGAGGATTTTTGATAGTTTACTGTAAGAGTGGATGATTTTAGAAAGGAGTTGCATACATGGGTGTCAAATTAAAGGATAAGGCTGCTGATCTTCTCTATTTTTTTATTATTGTCAACAAATCTCAAGTGCAAAGATAAACCAACACTGAACTCATCCTATACTTACAAGTATTGTGATATATCTTTTTCCTCTGTGCTGTTGACTTAAAATGATTAAAATTCACATCAGTAAGCCGCATGGTTGCATTCAGTGACATGTTCCATCATTACTAAGAGTTTGGTGATGGTAGTTTGTTTGGAAACGGCTCCAAAGATTAATAACAGTGATCATATTTTCAGTCTCTGGATAGCAGTTCTATATTATTTTCTCAAAGAACTCCAATACAAAGTTAAGGTTGGGAATTTTACCCCAACAAGCCAGCAAAGCTCTGTGTGCATTCAGGGGTGTCTGCCTAACCCCGTGTTTAGACAGCTTGAGTACCAGACGTGTTTTTCACATGAAAATCACACGCAAACACATAAACTCTCATTTTAAAACTATGCAGCTGTTTGGCTCCATGGAGGCTCGGCCACGCCTGACAGGAGAAAGTGTGACCTAAAACTTTCATTTACGCTTTTTTTTCTCTTCCATTTTATGCTACAGTCATGTATATTGTGCTCCAGTGTTGGGGAGTAACTAGTTACATGTAATTTAATCACAAAATAAATGTAACCGTAATCTGTTAAAGTTACTGATGAAAATGTTGATGATTACAAAGGAGGTTACATCTGAAGTCAGACCTTTAAGATTTTGCTCAAGAGGGTTTTTTCCTCATTTTTTGATATTTAACATGTTACTGAATAAATATATTGCTGTTTTTAATTATTTGAAATCAATATTTTTCATATATATTTAGTCAATAAATCATCATGTGGGCTTATTTGGAGCACACATGAGCTTAAATGGAGTCACAGTACCAATTAAACTCACTTTATTCATCAAATATCTTTATTTTATATTCCAAAATCTACATGAACTAATGAATACATTTTACAATGAGAGATAAATGTTGCTTTATAAGAAATGATCTCCCTTATAAATCATGTCAGTATCCATGACAACACAGCTGAGCTTAGATTTTGGTGCTCAATGGGAACATTTACCTTAACAGCTGATCTTAGGTCTTAGGAAGGAAGGAAGGAAGCAAGGAAGGAAGGAAGGAAGGAAGGAAGGAGGGAACATTGAAAACAGTTGAAAACATTAGTTAGAAAATTAGAAAAGCCATCAAATGTAACAAGTTGCATGACTATGATGAAGTAATTGAAATAGTTACATTACTTATTAGATTTTAAATAGAGTAACTAGTAATCTGTAACCTTTAACATTTCCAAAGTAACCTTCCTAACACTGCTCTCTATTGCAGACACACACAGACGGAGCAGTCGCTGCTGCTCTGCTTTCATGCTGGGGTTCATGGTGGGTTCATGGTGTGTTCATGGTGTGTTCATGCTGGGGTTCATGGTGTGTTCATGGTGTGTTCATGGTGTGTTCATGGTGTGTTCGTGGTGTGTTCATGGTGTGTTCATGGTGGGTTCATGGTGTGTTCATGGTGTGTTCATGGTGTGTTCGTGGTGTGTTCATGGTGTGTTCATGGTGTGTTCATGGTGGGGTTCATGGTGTGTTCATGGTGTGTTCATGGTGTGTTCATGCTGGGGTTCATGGTGTGTTCATGGTGTGTTCATGGTGTGTTCATGGTGGGGTTCATGGTGTGTTCATGGTGGGTTCATGGTGTGTTCATGGTGTGTTCATGGTGTGTTCATGGTGGGTTCATGGTGTGTTCATGGTGTGTTCATGGTGGGTTCATGGTGTGTTCATGCTGGGGTTCATGGTGTGTTCATGGTGTGTTCATGGTGGGTTCATGGTGTGTTCATGATGGGTTCATGGTGTGTTCATGGTGGGTTCATGGTGTGTTCATGGTGGGTTCATGGTGTGTTCATGATGGGTTCATGGTGTGTTCATGGTGGGTTCATGGTGTGTTCATGGTGTGTTCAGACAGAAAATGAAGTGAATTTTTACTATATTTGGCTGCTGGCCCGTGTGTGTTTATTCAACCTGAACAGCCGAAACACAGACTGTACACACAGCTAGCAACAGATGCACCAACTGTGTCTACTGAAGTGTGTTTGTGTGTTTGTGTTCAACTCCTGACTGAACTCAGAAATCACTCAGTCAGCAGATACTCTGGTTGTTTCTGTTATTTCCCTCCAGTCTCCTCCATGAAATTTGCATCTACTTGTGTAAATGGACTGTACTTAGAGCTTTTCTAGTTTATTGACCTCTCTTACAGTACAGTACACAGAACTACTCTCTGGAGACTCTCTGGAACAATGTAGAAATTAAACCTTTTAACCCTCCTGTTGTCCTCGAGTCAAGGGAGGAAGGGAGGAAAGGAGGCAGGGAGGAAATGAGGGAGGAAGGAATGAAGGAAGGAAGGAAGAAGAAAGGAAAGGACAAAGTAAGGAGGGAGGAAGGAAGGAAAGAGGGAAGGAAGGAAGGAAGGAAGGAAAGGACAAAGGAAGGAGGAAGGAAGGAAAGGACAAAGGAAGGGGGAGGAAGGAAGAAAGGAAGAAGGAAGGAAAGGACAAAGGAAGGAGGGAGGAAGGAAGGAAGAAGGAAAGGAGGGAGGAAGGAAGGAAGGGAAGGAAGGAAAGGACAAAGGAAGGAGGGAGGAAGGAAGGAAAGTACAAAGGAAGGAAGGAAGGAAGGAAGGAAGGAAGGAAAGGACAAAGTGGTCAAAGCTCCTTGGTGGTGAAGTATGATATCCACATCATTTTTATACAGATAAAACCATTCAGTGAGCTGTGATGTGCTGTATGGAAACATCTGAATAGATAGATAGGTAGGTAGGTAGGTAGATAATTACATAGATAGATAGATGGATAGATGGATAGATAGATAGATAGATAGATGGATAGATGGATAGATAGATAGATAGATAGATAGATAGATAGATAGATAGATAGATAGATAGATAGATAGATTTAATTAGCTGTACACAAACATTTACATATGATTTACATTTTATGTGCATGTTGGCTGCTGTCGTTGGAGCTCTGACATGAATACAGATGGTATATATGCTGCTATGTTTCATATGCAGTATTTAATTATTGGTATTCATTTCTCGTGATCTTGTTATTGGATTTGTTTTATTTGTAGACATGTGCTCGGTGTGTGGGATGATAGATGAAAAATACAATATATATATATATATACCAGAACCCTCTATTGTTCACTTCTGCAGCTGATCAAAGAGCGTAAAGGTCTACCATCATGATCCTGCTTCAAGGTGGAAATAACCCACCTCTCTCCTCTCTCTCTCCCTGTCTGTTAATATTCTCCTATTGAGGTCTGCACAGACTGAGATGGTGGCCGGACCCCACGAGACCCTGCAGATGGGACAGCTTGTGCCATACTGTGGGCCATCACATCCAGACGGTAAAATGTCACAAAAATGTCAAGGGAAACCCAGTTGGCTTCATAGCAGATACTCCTCAGTGATACACCACTGAACAACACCAAAGAAAAGGCCAAACTCCCCTAAACTCCACTCGAGTGCTGCCACAGTCTGCATATCGGCACAGTTGCCATTAATCAGACTCTAGTTCAATATTTTATTTGCCTGTTTTTCAAGATTTAAGTCTATAACAAGCTGAGAGCTGTATTTACAGGACAGCAGTGTGCATTTATTGGAAAAACAAAGCTCTAGGCCCCAAATATTTAGTTATTAACTGTGACAGAGGAGCTGATTTTGCAATCAGTCCGCAGCTTTAAAGGCCTGTTAAATAATCTATGACCTTTATTGGACCAGAAGGAATTACAACCAATTTGGCAGAACTTATCTTCTCCTCCAAGTCTCTGGCACAGGACCAACCTCCGCCCCTCCGCTTCCCCCGAGTAAAGGACGCCTGTAACTGACACAAATTACAAGGCTGCTTTACCCCCCCCAAAAAAAAAGAAGGGGTAAATACGCTCGTTAATGACAAAAAAATACAGGTAATACAGCAGATCGGTCATGCATACTGGAATAATGTGAGTAATGCTGAGATACAGATGTCTCTTTAATTAACACAGAGGTGTCAAACTCATTTTTATTCAAGGGCCACATACAGACCAATTTGATCTGATGTGGGCCGGATCATTGAAAAGGTGGAAGGAAGGAAGGAAGGAAGGAAAGAGAGACAAAAGGAAAGAGAGAAGAAAGGTAGGAAGGACAGACAGAAGCAAGGAAGGAAAGAAGGAAGGACAGATGGAAGAAACGGAGGAACGAACGAATGAACGAATGAACGAAGAAAGGAAAACAGGAAGGTAGGAAGGACAGAAGGAAGGAAGGACAGATGGAAGGAAGGACAGAAGGAAGGAAGGACAGATGGAAGGAAGGACAGATGGAAGAAACGGAGGAAGGAAGGACAGATGGAAGGGGAAGGACAGATGGAAGGAAGAAAGGAACGAATTAAGGTAAAAAGGAAGGTAGGAAGGACAGATGGAAGGAAGGACAGATGGAAGAAACGGAGGAAGGAAGGACAGATGGAAGGAAGAAAGGAAAAAAGGAAGGTAGGAAGGACAGATGGAAGGAATGAAAAAAAGGATAAAAGGAAGGTAGGGAGGAAGGACAGATGGAAGGAAGGACAGAAGGAAGAAAGGAAGGAAGGAAAAGATCACAGGAAGGAAAGTGGGCCGGATCGCACCCCTCGGCGGGCCGGTTCTGGCCCACGGGCCGCATGTTTGACACCCCTGAATTAACATAACTAAAGATCTGTCTGACATCACACTCAATTTACAATGAAGTGCATTTACCCTCCGTTTATTTTAATTATATATATATGTATGTAAATTTAATTTGCTGGGCTCTGAATCCAGTCTGACATAGATTGTGTCTAAAATCACTCCTTTATTCACTCATTCACTACTTCCTGTATAACACACACTAAATAATTCCTCCATAGCGAGCTGTAAATCAAGATTTCAGACATAGATGTAGAGCTGTAGAGTCATGTGACGGTCGTTTCCACATCTTTAAAATGTGGAGCATCTTTGTGGGATTGGTAGTAGAAAGCAGAGTCCATGCCAGTGGGATATGTTAGGGCTCTGTATAGTGGAGATATTTACTCAGTATTCAGACAAGCAAATAAAATGGGGGAGGATAAATGAAGTGCACTATATAGTAATAATAGTATAATAGGGAGTGATTTCCCAAAACATGTACTTATAACATCACATTACACTATTGGGCTGAAAAAACCTTTCCCCCATAGACACTGATTGTGAAACAAAGCTCCTGGGCCTGATGGCTTCATAGGAAGGGCACTTAAAGCTGCAGTTGGTAAGTCTAAAATAGTGTCTGATCTGATGATGGCGCTAGATGAAAAGGGAAATGATCATCATAGTTAATACTGTGAGAAATATGAAGTCATGCAATTTAAGCTCCAATATGTGTCACATCCTGTCTGAGCTTTCTCATTGTGTTTTAGTTCCTGTTTTATTTTGAAAGGTTTTCTCCTTGTGTGTGTGTGTGTGTGTGTGTGTGTGTGTGTGTTGTCTTGTATTTCCTGTGATAGCTAAAATAGTGTCTGATCTGATGATGGTGCAAGATGAAAAGGGAAATGATCATCATAGTTAACACAGTGAGAAATAGGGTTTTATTTTGAAAGGTTTTCTCCTTGTGTGTGTGCTGTCTTGTATTTCCTGTGATTCCCAAACCTTAGTTTTCCTCATGTGCTCCAACCTGTGTCTTGTTTCTAATCACTGCTTGTGTATTTAAGTCTTGATTTTCTTTTTGTCTTGCCTCCTCAACCCTACAATAAATTGCTTTTCTTTTTTTAGTCTCTATCAGCTTTCAGCCTCTGCATTTGGATCCACCTGCTCTGCTATCTGTGACAGAAGGTCAGGATCCAGCAGAGATGAACCCATTCTGGCATCGTAGCGTAGCCAGAAAGCTTCAAGTCTTCATGGCAGCGAAGGTACAACTCATTGGATCCACCTGCTCTGCTATTCATGACAATATTAACCAAGAATTGTGTCACCTTAAAACCTCAAACAGAAGCATCAAAAGCAAAGTGAACAGACTTAAAAAACAGCTTACCTTATTATTTATTATTTGACATATTATTTATTTATTGCATGCATCTGTTCTGTTATATAGTGTTATATTTTAATCTATGGGTCTGTTCTAAACCTCATCCTTTCCTACTACTCGTACTAACTCTGACGTCATTTGAAGTATGTAGTGTGTTTAACTGTGTAGTATGTGATTTAGAGTATGTGAGAAGTTCCTGGATGGTTTACTAGATTCTCCAGAAATGCAGAGTATGCATCAAGAGCTGACTACTCACACTCACATTACCCAAGATGCAACGCTACTACTCACACTCACATTACCCAAGATGCAACGCAACTTCTGAAAAAAACCCAAAATACAAACGTCACAGATCAGCTACAGCGAGGGTATGTCCGCTTCCTGTTTTCAAAATAAAAGCACCAATTCTATCATTATGATTTTCTTAATAATAAAAGGTAATGGGTGTTTTATTTTGTGAAAATGACAGGAAGTGCGTTACTCGCTACGGCTAACTCTGAATTCTCAGGAACAAAACTTTAAACAGGTGTTATTTGGACACATTAGCGTCACATTGTGGATCTAAAGGTCTACTTTACTTTCTTCCTAAAAAGGTTAGAAATGTGGATAAAGTGGTTTATTTACAGAGTTAGAGCTAAAATGAAATCAGCTTCAGCCTGATGATTTCAGCTCGGGTAGGAACCAAATGCATTGTGGGTAATCGTGTAGTTTACTACAGTGTAAACGGTCTGCTTACTATCTGGTCCTTTAGTGTGTAGTATAGAAGTATGTAGTATGTAGTATAGAAGTATGTAGTATGTAGTATAGAAGTATGTAGTATGTAGTATGCGGTTTCGAACACAGCCCTAGTTTTTTATCTGTAATGTCAGTTGCAGCACTCCCAGTTTAGTTGCATAGGTGACTGTACAATAATAATAAAGGCGATTTCAGTCATTGCAATACATCAAGAGGGAGATATGAAAGTGCTAATCCTAATCCATCAACCGTTGACCTACTGGTGGCCCCATGCACAGATGCAGGGGATTGACATTGAAATAATTAGGATTTATCTGTACACACATTTCACTGCAATCCATCCAATATTTTAATGGCGATATCGACAGTTTGACATTTCATCCTGAAGCAAAATAGTCTGTTTTCATGTCTAAAAATGCACCAAAATTAAGTAATTCAAAGCATAGTTCACCCTAAAAAGCTGTTTTTCTTATTTTATTTTAAGACCAGGCAAATCTCAGTAGCTGCTGAAGTAATTCACTGTCATTATTACCACTGTTTTTATTCATAACTGCAGTTAAATTATGATCATTTTCTGCTAAAGGGGGGGGGGGGGGGGGGAGTAAACTTCATGCTTATTTCCTGCTGTAGCATTGCAGATTACAGTACGTAGCCCAGAGCGTGTATTCTCTAAGTTTCTGTATTATAAATTGAAAGACTTATTTAAGTATGCAGAACATCTCCTACTATATGGATTGCACTGTTAACTCCCAATAATATGGACATTAATCAATAATCACAATCATCGTATCTACACATAAGGAACACAAAGGAGATGAAACTTAATGTGCTGCAACACTAAAGTGATGAGTCAGCAGCGTAAGGAGCTCGTCCCAGCAGTGTTTTGTTGATTAGCATGTGAGCCAACTGGATTCTCCCTCATTATCTAACGAGCTAATTACAAGCTAATTATTTCAAGGGAACGAGGCCGGCCTATCAACTCTGCAAACTTGTGAAATTGATAGAGACAACGCAGCAGTGAGGGCAATCGTTATAATTGACGGCGAACCTGTTTTTTTTTTTTACAGTCGGGAGAGAAAGAAAGCGAGTTGTACTTCAGGAAAAAAAAAAAAAACTGGTTCATCTTTAATTAGAAAAACAATCTATACAGGAAAGTAAAACAAGTGCCTCCGAAATTAACAGGAATTACATGAAAAATGAGTTTCTTAACGAAGCTTTGAAGGTGTAAATTACGACATTCAGCAAACAACTATTTGCTATGTAAAGAATATAATGCAGTAATGAAGTCACACTCACTCTGTACTATGCTCTTATCTGAGCTGTCTGTTCTTTGGGTTTGAAGCCAGTTAAGCCGTGCATGTGAGTGTGCATGTGAGTGTGCATGTGAGTGTGCATGTGAGTGTGCTTGGTCATAAACTTTCTCAAATTGCAGCTAAACAGTTTACTAAAATAAGTTTGAAGAATATTTGAGGTGATAAATAGGTGACACAGTAACATCTGATCTGTCTATGGTTTTGAAGCCAGTTAAGCCGTGCATGTGAGAGTGCATGTGGGCGTGCATGTGAGTGTGCATTTGAGCGTGCCTGTGAGCGTGCATGTGGGTGTGCATGTGAACGTGCTTGGTCTCAAACTTTCTCAAATTGCAGCTAAACAGTTCTCTAAAATATGTTTCTGAGAATATTTGAGGTGGTAAATAAGTGACACAGTAATATATAATCCATATAATTGATAATTGATCCATAGTTAATCAGCATTGCATTGTTTGACAGTTTGATTTGATTCATTTCATGATTCATGGGCTGCTCTCTTCTTTTTTCTCCAACTTTATTGAGTAAACAGCACATATTTATGTCAGTCTGGGATGCTGGTGCTGCAGTCATGTAGAGGGGCTGAATGTGGCGTACTGCACCTTTTAACAACCGTGGAATAAATGCCAAAAACACACTTCTTTATTTAACCCTCCTGTTGTCCTTGGGTCAAATTTGACCCATTTAATAAATGTTTTTATATCAGAATATGGATTTATTTCATCTAATTACCTGAAAAATCAAATGTATGGTTCCACACTACATTCTTTGCAAGTAAAAAATCATCACGACTTTCATTGAATTTATCTTTTATTATAAACAGTCAAACTAAACCAAGTGTATTTTGACCCAGGAGGATAACATGTGTGATTTAGTGCTGCCATTCAAATATCTGAAATGGTTTAAACTCTGTATTATGACTAAACTTTGACATGTACCACTTTGTGATAATTCATCAAAATACTTTCCTGAATTTCCTCTTAAATTTGGTTAAAATAATTCATAATTTCTGCTTTTTTTAACCCTAAAATGAGGTATAACTTAATTTAAATGAGGCATATTGTCCATAAATATGTGTAAAACTTGTGGTAATAAGTTGGAATGAAGTCGGCTAAAATGGTCTAACACAGAATTGGGTGATACTTTATACTTTATGTTTAATTAACGGTCATTAATTGACTTGAGTTGCTCAGTCGACAGGAGAACAACAGCAAGGATAACAACTATATTTTAGAAAGAAGACATTAATGGTTAAAAATAAAACACACAGTAAAAAAGACTATGTAATCGCATTTATTGCAAAAAAAAAGAGGAAAAATCCCAAATTCTGACACAAATAGGAAAATTATAAGTTGTAAATAATCCATTTCATCTTTAATAATAAAACATCATCACAGTCTCTACAACTTTGGCAACTTCAGTGAGCTGGACTTTGGGTGCTGGACTTTTTTAAGGCTTGTTTTTAAAGTCTCTTATGGTTTGTAGTTCTGTAGTTGTTGATAGAAGCCGGGGTTGGGGCGAGTTGAGGGCCTCGCCAGCTTCACCTGGCCGTACGCATCATCAAATGAAAGCCCCTCCTTCAACATCAGGTAGCCAATCACGATGGAGGAGGAACGTGAGACGCCCGCGTTACAGTGGACCAGCACCACACCGTCCTGAAGACAGAGAGACAGGAAACACAGACATCAATACAGTACATAAAAAAGAATAAGTACTGCAGTATTATGAGTGATGTAGTATTACAGTAAAAGTACTGCAGTATTATGAGTGATGTAGTATGCAGTATTACAGTAAAAGTAGTGATATATTATTATATATGACATCATTAGATTATTAATAGTGAAGCATCAGTGTTAGAGCAGCATGTTACTGTTGTAGCTGCTGGAGGTGGAGCTAGTTTATACTACTTCATATACAGTTAGCTAGTTTATACTACTTCATATACAGTTAGCTAGTTTACACTACTTTATATACAGTTAGCTAGTTTACACTACTTTATATACGGTTAGCTAGTTTACACTACTTTATATACAGTTAGCTAGTTTACACTACTTTATATACAGTTAGCTAGTTTATACTACTTCATATACAGTTAGCTAGTTTACACTACTTTATATACAGTTAGCTAGTTTACACTACTTTATATACAGTTAGCTAGTTTACACTACTTTATATACAGTTAGCTAGTTTATACTACTTTATACACAGTTAGCTAGTTTACACTGCTGTATATACAGTTAGCTAGTTTACACTACTTTAAATACAGTTAGCTAGTTTATACTACTTTATATACAGTTAGCTAGTTTATACTACTTTATATACAGTTAGCTAGTTTACACTACTTATATACAGTTAGCTAGTTTACACTACTTTATATACAGTTAGCTAGTTTACACTACTTTAAATACAGTTAGCTAGTTTATACTACTTTATATACAGTTAGCTAGTTTATACTACTTTATATACAGTTAGCTAGTTTATACTACTTTACATACAGTTAGCTAGTTTATACTACTGTATATACAGTTAGCTAGTTTATACTACTTTATATACAGTTAGCTAGTTTACACTGCTGTATATACAGTTAGCTAGTTTACACTACTTTAAATACAGTTAGCTAGTTTATACTACTTTATATACAGTTAGCTAGTTTATACTACTTTATATAGAGTTAGCTAGTTTATACTACTTTATATACAGTTAGCTAGTTTACACTACTTTATATACAGTTAGCTAGTTTATACTACTTTATATACAGTTAGCTAGTTTATACTACTTTATATACAGTTAGCTAGTTTATACTACTTTATATACAGTTAGCTAGTTTACACTACTTTATATAGAGTTAGCTAGTTTATACTACTTTATACACAGTTAGCTAGTTTATACTACTTTATATACAGTTAGCTAGTTTATACTACTTTATATACAGTTAGCTAGTTTATACTACTTTATACAGTTAGCTAGTTTACACTACTTTATATACAGTTAGCTAGTTTAGTCCAGTGGTTCCCAACCTAGGGGTGGGGCCCCTCCAAAGGGTCAGCAGATAAATGTGAGGGCTGCTGAGATGATTAATGGGAGAAATATTGCTGAAATATTGGATCATTTGAACATTTATTGAAATGAAACCATGTGAGAAGTTTAGAGGGAAAAATCACTATTTAGTGGAGCCGTTAACAACTCATAGACATCTGAAATGTGACCCAGACTACACACTGCTTTTTTAAAGACTGGTTTAATCTTTAACAATATGTTCTACTTTAAAAGCTTGTTATATTATCCATCATCTGAAAAGTAACTAAAGCTGTCACATAAATGTAGTGGAGTGGAAAGTATAAAGCACCATCAAATGGAAACACTCAAGTAAAGTACAAGCACATCAAAAGTGTACTTCAGTGCAGCACATTCCTAAATAAATGATTGTTGCGATCACAGTTTATTGTCCCATGTTAACATGCGACGGCAGAGTTTCTAACCTACAGCAGCGTCACACTCGAGCATGTAGAGCAAGTTGAGACGGAATAAATCTGTCTGTGGTTGTGGGAGTTGCACGACTGTGTCAGAATTTGCGATATGATTAATATTAATGTTGATGTAATTATTTTACTGCCTAGAGTGCCTGGCTGGAAATAATTTTTTAAAATTCCAGTCACATTTTTAGACAATGCGTGCAGGCCCACGGCTCAGTTCTGAAGCTCGGCTCTATTGACACATTTGTCTCTTTTATTCAACGTTGAGCCTCCCATCGCAGAATTAAAGTCTCTTTTCTGTCTGGAACCGAGCAGAAACAGTAACTCTAAGCACTTTTTTTTATTTTAGACGTCAATCAATATCCATCAGGGGACAGGAGATTGAAATTAGCTTCAGCTGCACACACGTAGAGGGGCTTTGGTTGCTATTATTGACATATTATCACTGTTATCTTGCGCTTTCCTCTCATATTATAACCCAATCAGGCTTCTCTCCTGGGTGAAAACAATCAAATGTAGAACAAACAGAGGGGCCACACTAATAGAGAGAATGATATCAGTCTTTTATAAGTTTCTATCAATCAAACAATGTGACCGTGCGCCTTCATATTATTTGTGCTGGTGTCTGCAGAGTCGCCACAGTTACACATATCAACTCTTGTTTTCCTTCTTTCAGAAAAAAAAAAAAAAAAAAAAAAACAACTGAAAAACTTCTGCAGACTGAAAATTGCCTGAGCTAGATAATCCATCACAGCGAACATGGAGACTTAATTTGGTTTTGTCAGAGTTTCTTGTTTTGCTGTTATTTCATTGCGCTCGAGCTGAGTGTTTTCATATCAGTGCTCACATCACATTATGTTCTGCTTACGGTCAATCTCCTGACACACGCACACACACACACACACACACACACACACACACACACACACACACACACACACACACACACACACACACACACACACACACACACACACACTCACACTCACGCCACTGGAAGAAATGCAAGTCTCTCTGTCAGGAAATAATCCCTTAAAAAATGATTACATGCAGCATGTGGCATCGCTGAAGAAGAGTACGGGTAAGCAGATGCAATTTTGACTTTCTAAATGACACCAGCGTGGTCTTTTAACCCTCCTGTTGTCCTCGAGTCAAGGAAGGAAGAGAGGAAAAAGGATGGAAAGGAGAGAGGGAGGAAAGGAGGAAGGGAGGAAAAAGGAAGTGAAGGAGGAAGGGAAAAAGGAAGGAAGGGAGGAAGAAGGAAGGAAGGGAGAAGAAAGGAAGGGGTGGAGGAAGGAAGGAAGGAAGGAAAGGAGGGAGGAAGTAAGGGAGAGAGGAAGGAAGGAAGGAGTTAGGAGGGAGGAGAGAAGGAAGGTAGGAGGGAGGGAGCAAGAAAGGAAAAGAGAAAGGAGGGAGGAAGGGAGAAGGAAGGGATGGAGGGAGGAAGGAAGGAAAGGAAAGGAGGGAGGGAGGAAGACGGAAGGAAAGGAGAGAGGAAGGAAGGAAAGAAAAGAAAAGGAAGGAAGGTAGGAGGGAGGAGAGAAGGAAAGAGGGAGGGAGGGAGAAAGGACAAGAGGAAGAGAGGAAGGAAGGAAGGAAAAAAAGGACAGAGGAAAGAAGGAAGGTAGTAGGGAGGGAGGAAATAAAGAGAGAAGGACAGACGAAAGGAAAGAAGGAAAGGAAAGAATGAAGGGAGGAAAGAAGGAACAGTCGAACCAGACAGGGTCAATTTGACCCGGGGGGAAAGAATGCAAGTCTCTATCAGGAAATAAGGAAATAATCCCTTAAAAAATGATTACATGCAGCATGTGGCATCGCTGAAGAAGAGTACGGGTAAGCAGATGCAATTCTGACTCTCTAAATGACACCAGCGTGGTCTTTTAATAGCTATCTGACCACCCACCTTGCCTTTGTGGTGAATTACAGATAACCCGACTGCCGTAGATGTCTTTGAATGCATCACGCTGAGGTAGCAGAATAGCTGTGTGTGCATACTTACATTTAAAACTGGCCTGCAGATAGAAAAGAAGGCATTTTGAACATGAGCCTCCTGAAGGAAAGTAGATTCCGACGGTGTGTTCAGGCTACCGGCGACAGAGTAACGGGCAATCATGTACATTTAAAGTCATTTTAAAAAGGAAGACGGGAACACGGAGCTACAATCTGACACACAACACTTCACGTGACTGCATGATGTGTGTGACATGCTACAGATAAAAGTTGAGCTGAACTTTTCTCTCTCTCTCCACAATTCCTACTCTGGTCCATCTAAAAACTGTCATTTCCCTCTACTGTTTAACCCTTACATACCCAGATTTACATTTGAGAGCAGTAAAAAATACCCACTGTAAATACTTGGCACATTTTTGTAGAGTGCTTGACTGAAAAACTACTGTTACCTCCGTCACATTTACACATTTTTTAGTGTTAAAACTGAAGCATTTACTCTCTCTGCTCCCTCAAAGCTTCATGAATAAGGATAAATCTTCCTGTTTATCTGTGACTGATGATGATTTGTTGAGCCGAAATGTGGTAGAGACTAATTATGAAGGGATACTGTGATTGAGTGTGAGGGTTAACCACAGACTGTATAAAAGAAATGGACGTAACATCTGTGACGTCACTCATTGGTTTGTGGACTGCTGCTCAGAAGCCAATAGTTTCGAATCTAGACAGCGCCATCTTGAAAATTTCTGGTGCATGCTGGGAAAAATAAAAACACGGATTCTACTTATATGGGCATGAGGCGGGGCCATGGGCGGAGCGGGGAGGTTGCTATGGTTGAGAGGGCTGGATCTCGAGGACATTGGTCAATCAACCTGTCAATCAGGACGTAGCCACGCCCTAATGCATACCCTGCTTTATCGTCACATATAAAATCAGGGAGGCCGAAATGTCCCAAATGAACATCATACTGCATTGAAGAAGGCTTTAAACTAGCGATTGAGACCATAAACACATTTTGAAAACGTTTACTGAGGTTAGAAATCAAGTGAGAAGTTGGTGAATTCTCCATTGACTTGTATAGAGACGGTCGCCCCCTGGTGGCCTTTTGATAGAATGCAGCTCTAAGTTACTTCCTGGTTGGCCTCATTTCAGAGGACCGGCACTCCCCGCCTGGGGTTAACCCTAACCCTTGAGAGAAGGGTACGTATACTGGAGCGTGCTGGGAATAGGTGGGTGGAGTTCCCAGCATGCCTTAAGACATTGGGTCTGTTCTAAAACAGGTGTTATTTGGACAAATTAGCGTCACATTGTGGACCTAAAGGGCTACTTTACTTTCTTCCTAAAAAGGTTAGAAATGTGGATAAAGTGGTTTATTTACAGAGTTAGAGCTAAAATGAAATCAGCTTCAGCCTGAAGCTTTCAGCTCGGGTAGGAACCAAATGCATTGTGGGTAATCGTGTAGTTTACTACAGTGTAAACGGTCTGCTTACTATCTGGTCCTTTAGTGTGTAGGATGGAAGTATGTAGTATAGAAGTATGTAGTATGTAATGTGTAGTATAGAAGTATGTAGTATGCGGTTTCGATCGAACACAGCCAATGTGTTTAATGGACATTACCCAACCAGCATAGCTAGTAGGTTACAGTGAGAGTGAAGCTGTGTGTTGGTTACTGTACCTCCCTCTGGAAGGTGTGTGAAGGTATTAAAGGACGAGAAAAAGGAGCAAAATCCAACATCTTTTATTTATTAAAGAGGCCTCTAGAGTTTCCATGAGCTCACCGATCAGAGCAGAGAGGGCTCATTACGAGGCTGGCCTTAAAGAGACAGCAGCTAAAACGGCCTGTTTCAGACATAGGCTGAACTGAGGAGCTGCATAAAGGACCAGTACAAGATTAATAAGGAGCTTTAAACTGGAAATCATGCAAAGTTATTCCAGTAGAGCAGCAGAATATTAATATATACCTAGAAATGTGTGATACAGCCTCTTTAGTTTTGTATCAATACATCAATATATTAATATAAACCTGGAAATGTTCATTATGTCCTCTTTAAATTAAAGGCACTGAGGAGTTTTTTATTCCACTACATGTATCTGATATCTGATAACTGTATGTACTACTACTCGCATTTTAAAAACGTATAATAAGCATAATAAACTATGATTAATTATTATATGGTTTAATTTAACTACCCAACAGTACATAAAGTAGTTAAAATTAACGGCACCTGAAACTGCACCATTAAAATACTTACACTTAAAAAAATCTGACTCAAAGTGTATTAATTAAAATAATATATTAAACATTCATCAATAAAATGAATTAAATGATATACTTTATAATACAGAACCTATAATTTCTTTTTTTACAGATTTTAATCAAGTATTTTAATTATCATGACATTTTACTCCAGTATTTGTGTTTGTACCTTTTCTTTCCTTCCTTCCTTCCTTCCTTCCTTCCTTCCTTCATTCCTTCTGTCTTTCTTTCCTTCCTTCCTTCCTTCTGTCTTTCTTTCCTTCCTTCCTTCCTTCATTCATTCCTTCTTTCCTTCCTTCCTTCCTTCCTTCCTTCTGTCTTTCTTTCCTTCCTTCCTTCCTTCCTTCATTCCTTCTTTCCTTCCTTCCTTCTTCCTCCCTTCATTCTGTCCTTCTGTCCTTCCCTCCTTCCTGCCTTCCTGCCTTCCTTCTTTCCTCCCTCCCTCCCTTCTTTCCTCCCTCCCTCCCTTCCCTCCTTCCTTCCTTCTTCCTCCCTTCCTTCCTTCCTTCCTTCCTTCTTCCCTTCCTTCTGTCCTCTTTTCCTTCCGTCCTTCCTTCTTTCCATCCTTCCTCCCTCCTTTCCTTCCTTCCTTCCTTCCTCCCTTCCCTCCCTCCCTTCCCTCCTTCCTTCCTTCCTTCCTTCCTTCACTCCCTCCTTCCTCCCTTCTGTCTTTCTTTCCTTCCTCCTTTCCTTCTGTCCTCCTCTCCTTCCCTCTTTCCTTCTTTCCTTTCTCCCTCCTTTCCTTCCTTGCTTCCTTCTTCCTCCCTTCCTCCCTTCTTTTTTACAGATTTTAGCCCATTTTACTGATAATAGTGATAAAAGTGAATTAATCAAGTATTTTAATTATCATGACATTTTACTCCACTATTTGTGTTTTCTACCTTTTCTCGGGCCTCATCTATGAAGGCGCTGCATTCCCCGAAATAGGAAGTGATGTCTGTCTCCGGGAGGTCCAGGATCTGGAGCGTCTTATAAACCAGCTGATCCGGGAACAGGTTAGCGACTCCGTAGGCCACATTTAGCACATGAGACACCTTGACAGGAAGAAAGAGAGATAATAGAGACATAAAACTCGTCATGACACAACCTGGATTTAACTCAGAGAGAGAAAAGAGGCAGAAGGACAAAGAGTGATAAAAAAAAAGAGAGAGGAGAGGGATGACGGAGAGAGAGGGGAGGGAAGATGAAGAGGAAAGAGAGCGGGGGGGGGACAGAAAATAAGACAGATGGCTCCAATTCATTTTGCTGTATCTGTCGACTCTCACTTAACCCTCCTGTTGTCCTCGAGTCAAGGAAGGAAGAAGAAGGAAGGAAAGGAGAAAGGAAGGAAGGACGGAGGGAGAAAAGAAGGAAGGACGGAGGGAGACAGGAAGGACGGAGAAAGGAAGGAAGGACGGAGGAAAGAAGGGAGGAAGGGGGGGAAGAAGAAGGAAGGACAGGAGGGAAGGAAGGAAGGAAAGGAAAGGAGGGAGGGAGGAAGGAAAGGACAGAGAAGGGAAGGAAAGGAGGGAGGGAGGAAGAAGGGAGAAAGGAAGGAAGGACGAAGGGAGAGAGGAAGAAATAAGGAGGAAGGAAGGACGGAAGGAAGGAAGGAAAGGAAAGAAGGGAGGGAGGAAAGAAGGAAAGGAAAGGAGGGAAGAAGGAAAGGACAGAGGAAGGAAGGAAGGAAGGAACAGTCAAAACGGACAGGGTCAATTTGACCCGGGAGGACACAACCTGGATTTAACTCAGAGAGAGAGAAAGAAAAGAGGCAGAAGGACAAAGAGTGATAAAAAAAAGAGAGAGGGATGACGGAGAGAGAGGGGAGGGAAGAGAGCGGGGGGGACAGGAAATAAGACAGATGGCTCCAATTCATTTTGCAGTATCTGTCGACTCTCACTTAAATTTAACTCACCTCGGAGGGCGACGCCGGCTCCTCCTCTACATATTAGCACCGTACAGATGTTTCCTGCCTTCCAACTGCTGGTTACATTTAACCCTCCTGTCGTCCTCACGGGTCAAACTGACCCCATCTCTCTTTTTACTGTTTCCTTCTTTCCTTCCTTCCTTCCTTCTTCCCCTCCTCCCTTCTTTCTTTGCTCCCTCCTCTTTCCATCCTTCCTTGCTTCCTTATTTCCTTCCTCCCTCCCTCCTTACTCCCTTCCTTCCTTCCTTCCTTTCTCTTTCCGTCCTTACTCCTTTCCTTCCCCCTTTCCTTCCTGCTTTCCTTCCTCCCTTCCTTCTTTCCTTCCTTCCTTCCTTCTTCCTCCCTTCCTTCCTTCCTTCTTCCTCCCTTCCTTCCTCCCTTCCTTCCTTCCTTCCTTCTTTCCTTCCTTCTGTCCTCCTTTCCTTCCCTCCTTCCTTCCTTCCTTCCTTCCTCCCTCCTTTCCTTCCTTCCTTCCTTCTTCCTCCCTTCCTCCCTTGACTCGAGGACAACAGGAGGCTTAATAGGAACTTAAAAGGTTTATTCATCTTTTATTTTATTTTAGTGTTGTCTGTTCTTGAAGGAGAGAGAGAGAAAGAGAGAAAGAGAGAGAGAAAGAGAAGTCTCGCTTGTTTCCTCAGCGACATTATGCTGAATCAAAGCCCAGCGTTCCAGCTTATGCCCGAAAGGTTTTGGCCCCTGAAATGTTGGGCTTTGATTCAGCATAATGCCGTTTGAATAAAGAAGAAGAAGAAGCTGATGAGACGAGCGAGTCCGTCCGTGTGTGTGCGGTCCGTTCTCCTCCGAGCGGTTCAGACTTCCAAGGCCACCAGCACGGGGTTGAGATGATTCTGCATTTGATCTGATGTCTCCCGGCCAGAAGCTCAAAATTCAACTTGTTTCCTTCCTCCCTTCCTTCTGTCTTTCTTTCCTTCCCTCCTTCCCTCCTTCCTTCCTTCCTTCCTTCCATCTTTCCTTCCCCCCTACCTTCTTTCCTTCCTCCCTTCCTTCCTTCTGTCCTTCTTTCCTTCCTTCCTTCCTTCCTTCCTTCCTTCCTTCCTTCCTTCCTTCCTTCCTTCCTTCTTTCTTTCCTTCCTCCCTACCTACCTTCCTTCTTTCCTTCCTCCCTTCCTTCTGTCTTTCTTTCCTTCCCTCCTTTCTTCCTTCCTTCCTTCTTTCTTTCCTTTCTCCCTTCCTTCTTTCCTTCCTCCCTTCCTTCTGTCTTTCGTCCTTCCCTCCTTCCTTCCTTCTTTCCTTCCTCCCTTCCTTCGTTCCATCTTTCCTTCCCCCCTTCCTCCCTTCCTTCTGTCCTTCTTTCCTTCCCTCCCTCCTTCCTTCCTTCTTTCCTCCCTCTGTTCCCTCCCTCCTTCCTTCCTTCTGTCTTTCTTTCCTTCCCTCCTTCTTTCCTTCCTTCCATCTTTCCTTCCCCCCTACCTTCCTTCCATCTCTCCTTCCTTCCTTCCTTCTTTCCTCCCTCTGTTCCCTCCCTCCTTCCTTCCTTCCTTTTTTCCTCCCTCTGGTCCCTCCCTCCTTCCTTCCTTCCTTCCTTCTGTCTTTCCTTCCTCCCTTCCTTCTGTCTTTCTTCCTTCCCTCCCTCCTTCCTTCCTTCCTTCTTTCCTCCCTCTGTTCCCTCCCTCCTTCCTTCCTTCCTTCTGTCTTTCTTTCCTTCCTTCCTTCCTTCCTTCCTTCCTTCCATCTTTCCTTCCCCCCTACCTTCCTTCTTTCTTTCCTTCCTCCCTTCCTTCTGTCTTTCTTTCCCTCCCTTACTTCCTTCCTTCCATCTTTCCTTCCCCCCTACCGTCCTTCCTTCTTTCCTTCCTCCCTTCCTTCTGTCCTTCTTCCTTCCTTCCTTCCTTCCTTAAACTTAAACACAGACATATTTCACTAAACTAATGTATAATAAATATAATAATAAGTAGTTGGATATTTATTACGTTGTATTTGGATGATGATGTTTCTGTTTGCAAACATCTCTAACCGGAGGAGTCCGATAGAGCCGAGTGAACACCTGATCCATGTTTCTGATTATCCTCCGCCATGTTCGCAGGTGCATCCTCAAATTAAATTATGTAGGAACCAGTCAGTCAACCCGATGAATGACTGATGATGATTAATGATGTAATTTGTGGTGTACACACGCTGAAATCAAAAAAGGGGGGGAATGCCTGACTTTGGTAGTAGCAGATGACAGATTTGATGAAGATTTGAGCAGAGTTGCGGCAGCCAGAAGACAAACTGGTTAAATCCGTCTTCATCCTGGTGATTCGTCAGTGAGGAAATGACAGTTTTGTTGGATGTTGAGGAGTCAAAAAAAGGTCAAAAGCTACAGGAAGAGTTGTAGTATGTTGAAAAGCAAGATCTTTACACTGGCTTCCTGTTGTTCTCGAGTCAAGGAAGAAAGTTAGGAAGTGAGGAAGAAGGAAGGGAAGGTAGGGAGAAAGGAGGAAAAAAAGGAAGGAAGGAAAGAAGGAAGGAAGGGAGGAAGGACAGTAGAAAGAAAGGGAGGGAGGAAGGAAGGAAGGAAGGAAGGAAGTCAAAACAGACGGGGTCAATTTGACCCGGGAGGACGACACGAAGGTTAAAGCCTAGACTATAAAATACTACTGTTGGTTTTTAAAGCATTGAATGGTTTAGGGTCAAAAATACTTTCTGATCTGCTGCTACGTTATGAACCATCGTGGTCTGGAGTCTGCTTTCTGTCCCCAAAAACCAAACATGGAAGAAGTAGCGTTCAGTTTGTAGGTCTGCTCCAACTCTCAGTTCTCTAAAAGCACGACTGAAGACTTTTCTGTGTGCGACTGCTTTTTATTAAATCCAAATTTAAGGGTTACTCTATTTTAGCTTTATTTAAAGTCTGTGTAAAGTAAGAATAAATATGTGTTCTGAGTTTGACATACCACAGAAAAGTGTGTTGTTAACCACCCTGCCAAATTTGAATCATTAAATAAAATCGCCAAATATATGAAATTAGGCTTCAAAGTTGGGTAAAAATCAGCCTCTTTCTCTGCTACCAAACGCTGTGGGCGTGGCCGCCGAGTCTGCTGAAGCCCCGCCCCCTACCGAGTGTCACCTGTCAATCAAAGTCACCACCTCTACCAGAAACATGGACGCTACGTCTGAGAGCTTTCTGCTGCTAACTCGGCTCCTAGCTCGGCGGCTAGCTCAGCAACTAGCTTGGCGGCTAACTCAGCTAACTGGCTAACTGTAGACTGTAGTAGTAGTAGTGTGTGCTGAATGTATTTATACCTCTACAGCAGCAGGGGCG
>NC_070591.1:7091943-7176943 GCF_027409825.1 Scomber japonicus | reverse complement strand
GAGAGAGAATAAAAGAGAGGGAGAGGGAGAGAGAGAGAATAAGAGAGAGAGACAGCAGAGAGAGGAAAAAGCAGATAATCACTGAGGGAAAAAAGTCGAGAGAGAGAGAGAGAGAACAAGAGAGAGAGAGAGAGAGAGAAGAGAGAGAGGGAGAGAGAGAGAGAGAGAGAGAAGAAAAAAAGCAGATAATCACTGAGGGAAAAAAGTCGAGAGAGAGAGGGGGGGAGAGGAAGAGAGAGAGAGAGAGGGGGGGAGAGAGAGAATAAGAGAGAGAGAGAGAGGGGGAGAGAGAGAGAGAGGTGGAGAGAGAGAGAGAGAATAAGAGAGAGAGAGAGAGAGAAGAAAAAAGCAGAAAATCACTGAGGGAAAAAAGTCAAAAAAGAGATAGAGAAGAGAGAGGGAGAGAGAGAGAGAGAATAAGAGAGAGAGAGAGAGGGAGGGGGGAGACAGAGAGGGAGAGAGAAAAGAGCAAATGTCACGTTCAATTTGTCAAATAACTTTTCTTTTTTTTTTCTTCTCTTCCTCCATAAAGGCGGCGGCGACGGTGGTGGCGTTACATAGCAGGAGACGGATAATTAAGTGGAAGAGATGGGCAGGAAATGGAAGATGATGGAGGGAGGAGGGGGAGGAGGGAGTGGGGGGGGTTTTCTTCCTTCCTTTTCCTTCCTCCAGATTTCCAGAGTGGATATACGGAGCAGCGGCGGCGGCGGCTCACAGCGTGCCGTCTTCAAAGTAACCACATTTACCACTCTTTGCATTAGCTAAGCCACTTCCACATAATGCCGGAGCCGTGGTGTTGAGAAGTGGATCTAAATCCAGCAGATAGAGAGAGAGACTTTGGATTGGAAAATAACCCCCCCCCCCCTCCCCTCCTCTTCCTCTTCTTCCTCCTCCTCCTCCTCCTCTTCCTCCTCCTCCCCGATACGCCTCATCTCTGTTAGAAGGAGAAGATTTGAATCGACATATCTGTGAAGGGTGATGCAGGACTTTAGGGGCATTTTTTATTTATGTGTTTATTTTTAAATACTAGTGTCACAAAGGGGTACAAACATACTTATAATAATACATTTGGGTCATTTTTTTACTTTTTATTAATAAAACCTGCTTAATTTTTATATTTTTGCTGTTTTTAATAAGTTGAATTGATCCCATGAACACAAGATGGAGCATTTATTTAGTCTTTAGGTTCATTAGTAGCTTTTCTTTAACTAAAAGTATTACTATAAAGTAATAAAACCTGCTTAATTTTTTATTTTTTGCTGTTTTTAATGTGTTAATTTAATTCACATGGACAAACAAAGGGCATAAACATACTTATAATAATACATTTAGGTCATTTTTTAACTTCTTATTTATTAACTTCTATTTAAAAATGTCTGTTAATTCTATATAAAGTAATAAAACCTGCTTAATTTTTATATTTTTGCTGTTTTTAATGTGGTAAATTGCTCTCAGGATGGAGCCTTTTTTAAGTCTTTACACTAATTTCACTTATCACTTGCTTATTTGAGATAGTTATTTTTAAATACATCTGTCACAAAGGGCATTTACATACTTATAATAATGCATGTGGGTCATTTTTAACTTCTTATTATTAACTTCTATTTAAAATGCTGCTTTATTTTTTAATTTTTGCAGTTTTTAATGTTTGAATTGATCTCATAAGCTTAATAAAGAAAACAGGATGGAGCATTTATTTAGTCTTTAGGTTCATTAGTAGCTTTTCTTTACCTTTTTTTTTACTTCTTATTATTAACTTCTATTTATAATGTCCTTTAATTCTATATAAAGTAATAAAACCTGCTTTATTTTTTTTTTTTTTTTGCTGTTTTTAATGTGTTAATTTAATTCACATGAATAAACAAAGGGCACAAACATGCTTATAATAATGCATTTGGGTCATTTTTAACTTTTATTATTAACTTCTATTTAAAATGCTGCATTATTTTTTAATTCTGCTGTTTTTAATGTGTAAATTGATCCAAATAAGCTTGATAAAGAAGACAGGATGGAGCATTTATTTAGTCTTTACACTAATTTTCACTTATCACTGGCTTTATTGAGACAGTAGTCGACAGAACGATCTCATCACAAAGTTCATTAATAGCTTTTCTTTAAACATTGAGTCATATTATAATCCAGGAAGCAATGGGACCAAACGTCCATAAAGGTATTTACATACTTAATAAATGCATTTGGGTCATCTTTTAACTTAATGTGACCTGAATTTAACTTATTAATTAACAGATTCATGAAAAATCCTCCTTAAATTCAACACTTAGTACTTCACATACTTAACTTTTTACTTTCAGCTGTTTTTAATGTGTTAAATTGATCTTAATAAGCTTAATGAAGAAGGCGAGATGGAGTAATTATTACATGCTTTATTAGTAACATAGCAAGTTAGTTCATGAGTTAACAAAGTCTATTAGTAGCTTTTATTTAGCTTTTCGTCTTTATTATAGTCTTCCTCGGTAGATGGTGGTTGCCTAGTAACCATGAAAAGTGTCTCTGGGGTCAATAATGAACTTTAAATCTCAACTTTTTATCCAAAATAGACGAGAAGTCCTTAAAATGCTCCTTTAAAAATGGAAATATTAACTTTTACTTCCAGGGAAAACTTCTACCTGTTGGGGAAGATTGCGCAATATGATGACCCCGGCCCACTTCCTGTCTTCTTTTCCTTCCTTCTTTTCATTCTTTGTTACTTAATTCCTTCCATCTTTTCTTTATGTCTTCTTTTCTTTCCTTCCTTCCTTCATCTGTCCTTCTGTCTTCTTTCTCCTTCTTCCTCCTTTTCTTTCTTTGTTCCTTCCTTCCTTCCATCTTTTCTTTCTGCCTTCTCTTCCTTCTTTTCCATCCTTCCTTCCATTTCCCTTCCTTTCTTCCGTCCATCTGTCCTTTCTGTCTTCTTTCCTTCCTTCCTCCCTGTCTTCTTTCCTTCCTTCCTCCTTTTCTTTCTTTGTTCCTTCCTTCCTTCCATCTTTCTTTCTGTCTTCTCTTCTTTCTTTTCCATCCTTCCTTCCATTTCCCTTCCTTTCTTCCTTCCATCTGTCCTTTCTGTCTTCTTTTGCTTCCTTCCTTCCTTCCTTCCTGTCTTCTTTCCTTCCTTCCTGTCTTCTTTCCTTCCTTCCTGTCTTCTTTCCTTCTTTCCTTCCTTCCTGTCTTCTTTCCTTCCTTCCATCTTTTTTTCCTGTCTTCTCTTCCTTCTTTTCCTTCCTTCCTTCCTTCCATTTCCCCTTCCTTTCTTCTTTCCATCTGTCCTTTCTGTCTTCTTTTCCTTCCTTCCTTCCTTCATTCCTTCCTTCCATCTTTTCTTCCTTCTCCTCCTTCCATTTGTCCTTTCTTCTTCCATCTTCCCTACCTTCCTCACTCCTTGACTCCTTTCTCCCTCCCTTCGTTCCTTTCTTCCTCCATCTGTCCTTTCTGTCTTCTTTTCCTTCCTTCCTTCCTTCCTTTTCCTTCCATTTGTCCTTTCTTTCTTCCTTCCATCTTCCCCTTCCTTCCTCACTCCTTGACTCCTTTCTCCTCCCTCCCTCCCTCCCTCCCTCCCTTCCTTCCTTCCTTCCTCCCTTCCTCCCTTCCTTCCTTCCATCTTTTTAATGATCCGGCCCACATGAGATCAAATTGGTCTGTATGTGGCCCTTGAATGAAAATGAGTTTGACGTCTCTGCATTAAAGTATGCAGGCAGGAAGTCACGTCTGCTCTCTCAAAGCCTTTTTTTATTTTATCTTACATGAAATGACGACTGTGACGAGAGCTTCACGGACAAAAAGCTGCTTGCCAAGTTGAATGAGTCTGAAACACGGTTCGGACAAAAGAAGAACACATTAACCCTCCTGTTGTCCTAGAGGAAAGGAGGAAGAAGGAAGGTAGGAGGGAGGGAGGAGGGAAGGAAGGACAGACGGAGGGAAGGGAGGGAGGGAGGGAGGAAGGAAGGAAGGAGGGAGGGAGGAGGGAAGGAAGGACAGACGGAAGGAAGGAAGGAGGGAGGGAGGAAGGAAAGAATGAAAGGAGGAAAGGAAGGAGGGAGGGAGGGAAGGAAAAAGGACAGAAGGAAGGGAAGGAGGGAGGGAGGGAAGGAAAAAAGGACAGAAGGAAGGAAGGAGGGAGGGAGGGAAGGAAAAAAGGACAGAAGGAAGGAAGGAAAGAGGGAGGGAAGGAAAAAAGGACAGAAGGAAGGGAAGAAGGAAAGAGGGAGGGAAGGAAGGAAGGAAGGAAGGAACAGTTAGAACTATTAGATAAGCCTGTCACTAGTTTCTAAAAGCTTGATTTACTGCAGACCTTTAAAAAAGAGGATGATCCTGAAAGGTTGTCGAAACAGGTCGATGTCACGAGGCAGCATCACCCGAAGTAAAGATGGAGACGGAGAATAACTCAGCTCATATTTTGGGAGAAATGAGCCTCAGTTTAACCCTCCTGTTGTCCTCGAGTCAAGGAAGGAAGGAAGAAGGAAGGAAAGGAGGGAGGAAAGGAAAGGAAAGAAGGGAGGAAGGGAGGAAAAGAAAGGAGGGAGGAAGGAAGAAGGGAGGAAAGGAAGGAAGGAAGGTATGAAAGAAGGACAGAGGAAAGAAAGAGAGAAGGAGGGGGAGAAGAAGAAGAAGGAATAAGGAAGGAAAGGAGGGAGAAAGGAAAGAAGGAAGGAAGAAGGAAGGGAGGAAAGGAAGAAGGAAGTAAGGAGGGAGGAAAGAAGGGAGGAAAGGAAAGAAGGATAGAGGAAAGAAAGAGAGAAGGAGGGAGGGAGGAAGGAAGAATGGAGGAAAGTAAAGAAGGAAGGTATGAAAGAAGGACAGAGGAAAGAAAGAGAGAAGGAGGGAGGGAGGAATAAGAAAGGAAAGGAGGGAGGAAGGAAAGGAAAGGAGGAAGGTGGGAAGACGGAAGGAAAGGTGGGAGGAAGGAAGGAGGGAGGGAGGAAGTAACGGAGGGAAGGAATAAGGAAGGAAAGGAGGGAGGAAGAAGGAAGGAAAGGAGGGAGGAAATGAAAGAAGGAAGGAAGAAGGGTATGAAAGAAGGACAGAGGAAAGAAAGAGAGAAGGAGGGAGGGAGGAAAGAATAAGGAGGTAGGAAGGAAGGAACGAAGGATGAAGGAGGAAAGAAGAGAAGAAGAAGAAAGGGGGATGGAGGAAGTCCAGACGGAAGGAAGGATGGGAGGAAAGAAGAAAGAGTCACCTCTAATGAGACTAACAGATGTAATATCTTATTGATCCCTGCTGAGAGATTCTCTTTTCATTCTCTCCTGCCGTGAAGTCAAATCTCAGCGACGGCTACAGTACGACGGCACTCCGAGCTGAGAGGGGGGGGGGGGGGGGGGGGGGGTGGGGGGGTCAATGTCAGGCTCAAGGACTCGTCAGCGGGTCGGACTCATGCTGACATGTGAAGGTGTCAGCGTAGACCCCCGACCCCCGACACCCCCCCCCCCCCCCCCCGTTCCCTGAGACTAACTCAAGAATAATGACATTGATTTTGTTTTTATTTATTTATTAATAGGAACAAACTATCACCGAGCTCCTTCCTCCCTTCCTCTTTTCCTTTCTCCCTCCCTCCCTCCTTCCTTCCTTCCTTCTTTCCTTCCTTCCCTCCTTCCTTTCTTCCCTCCATCCCTCCTTTCCTTCCTCCCTCCCTCCTTTCCTTCCTTCTTCCTCCCTCCTTTCTTCTTTCTCCCTCCTTTCCTTCCTTCTTTCCTCCCTCCCTCTTTCCTTCCTTCTTCCTCCCTTCTTTCCTTCCCTCCTTTCCTTCCTTCTTTCCTCCATCCTTCCTTTCCTTCTTTCTTTCCTCCCTCCTTTCCTTCCTTCTTCCTCCCTCCTTTCCTTCCTTCTTTCCTCCCTCCCTCCTTCCTCCTGCCTCCCTTCTTTCCTTTCTCCCTTCCTCCTTCTTCCTCCCTTCTTTCCTTACCTCCTTCCTTCCCTCCATCACTCCATCCATCCACCCCCCATCTATCTATCTATCTATGTATCTCTCTCTCTCTCTCTCTCTCTCTCCCTCTCCTCTCTCTCTCTCTCTCTCTCTCTCTCTCTCTCTCTCCCCCCCCCCCCCCCCCCCCTCTCTCTCTCTCTCTCTCTCTCTCTCTCTCTCTCTCTCTCTCTCTCTCTCTCTCTCTCAGCAGTACTATTGGAAACTAAAAACCCAAAAGCTCCAGAGAGTCTTCCCCCGCTGTAACCAGATCTCTACATACATGCTTTAACATCTCTGTGTGTAAAATGGATTTAATAAGTCAGCAGTGAAAGAGATTTAAATCAATACACTGTTGGTCCGTGACAGCAGAGACGTTATATTATTACAGAGCTGGTAGTGGTGGTGGGAGTATTAATGATCGCAGTAGCAGTAGTTTATTTATTTAGGATCATCTGTTATCATGTGACCAAACTATCATACTTAGATCATCAGTAACAAGGAGGCTTTAATAATTGATTATTTGTTTAAATTCTCTGATTCAAGCTTCTTACATGTGAATATTTTCTGGTTTCTTTACTCTTCTATGACAGAAAACTGATTATCTGTAAATTGCAAATCAGCTTTGATTGATTGATTGAAATCAAACGACCAACCCTAACCCAATTAATTGAGAAAATAACTGACAGATTAATCGATAATAAATAATAATTAATTACCGCCCTACTGTTATATGGTTTTTAAAAAACTCTGGAAAGTGCTAGTAAGCTCAAGTTATTACATATACTGTATATATATATAATATGTGAAGTACTAAGAAAGTTACCCTCATTGAAAGAGTAAGTACGATGTTAATATCAGACCTTAGTCCTTATACTTCAAAATCATTATATTTTACTTATAGTCATTTTCCCCTTGTAGTTTTTTCAATGCAATCTTTTTGCAAAGGAAAGGTATTTTTTAGTGTTTCATTAAAATGATCAAAATACTGTATGAGACTGAACTGTTACTCAAAAACATACTTTTATGTCTTAAATGTGACTATTTCCTGGTTTCTTTACTCTTCTATGACAGTAAACTGATTATCTGTTGGTTGCAAATAAGCTTTGATTGATTGATTTAAATTAAACGACTGATCACTTCATTGAGAAAATAATTGACAGATTAATCGATAATGAAAATAAGTTAGTGTTAAATATGATTTTTAAAAAGCTCTGGAAAATGCTAGTAAGCTCAAGTTATCACAGTACTTTACATATTATATATATATACAGTATATAAGAAAGTTACCTCATTGAAAAAGTAAGTATGATCTTAAAATCAGACCTTATACTTCAACATCTGGTATTTTTTTGATGCAATCTTTTTCTATTTTTTTTATTTTTCATTAAAATGATCAAAATACTGTATGAGACCTTTCATGGTGACTGTACTGTTACTTAAAAACATACTTTTGTACTTTCATTTTCACATAAATATTATTCAAGTCATGAGTAGCATTAGTCATGACTACAACATATAAGTATACTTGAATGTTGTCGTCATGACTACCAGGGGTAAGAAGACTGGACTCTCCTTACTCCTGGTAGTACTAAAAATAGCGGCAACTGAACAGCTGAACTCTTGTATGTATAGTAGTCGCAGTAGTCATATTATGTAGTATATAGTAATACCACTTAATACTGTTAGTAGTAGTACTAATACTAGCTGTTATGCGAGTTGTAGTAGTCATATTAGTTTTAGATGAAGTAATAGTTGCAGAGGAAGCAGCAGCAGCAGTAGTAATAGTAATGTTGGAGATTTATTAGAAGTATTACAGGAGAAGTAAGAAGTGTTGTAAAGGTGCTCAAAAGGTGCTAGAAGTAGCAGCAGCAGTAGTGATAGCAGTTATAGTAGTAAACATAGGAATACATGGAGCTGTAGTAGCAGTAAAACTTGCTGTAAATGCAGTATATTATATAGTATGTACTATAAAGCATAAGTAGTAGTTAAAGTAATAGTAGATTAATAATGGTAAAAGTATACAAGTTAAGTGTACAGTCATGCTGAGAGAACCTGAAGCCTACCAAATGTTAAAAATACTAGCACTAGTAGTACTAATTGTAGTAGTCAGTATTACCTAGTAGTGATAATTGTAGTAGTCAGTATTACCTAGTAGTGATAATTGTAGTAGTCAGTATTAGCTAGTAGTACTAATTGTAGTAGTCAGTATTACCTAGTAGTACTAATTGTAGTAGTCAGTATTAGCTAGTAGTAATAATTGTAGTAGTCAGTATTACCTAGTAGTACTAATTGTAGTAGTCAGTATTACCTAGTAGTAATAATTGTAGTAGTCAGTATTACCTAGTAGTACTAATTGAAGTAGTCAGTATTACCTAGTAGTACTAATTGTAGTAGTCAGTATTACCTAGTAGTGATAATTGAAGTAGTCAGTATTACCTAGTAGTAATAATTGTAGTAGTCAGTATTACCTAGTAGTAATAATTGTAGTAGTCAGTATTACCTAGTAGTACTAATTGAAGTAGTCAGTATTACCTAGTAGTAATAATTGTAGTAGTCAGTATTACCTAGTAGTAATAATTGTAGTAGTCAGTATTACCTAGTAGTACTAATTGAAGTAGTCAGTATTACCTAGTAGTAATAATTGTAGTAGTCAGTATTACCTAGTAGTAATAATTGTAGTAGTCAGTATTACCTAGTAGTAAAAAGGGTCTAACGACACCAACTTGAAGGTCGAGTCTTTCATCTTCTACAAATCCACATCCACTTCCTTCCACCAGCTCTTCAACCTGCTCCTCTCCGTCTCCTTCATCACTCCTCCTCTCCAGCATCCTCTTGCCCATCACCGTGGTAACATAGGTGCTCTGTTTCTTCAGGTTGCTTTTGGAGAAGCCCTGGATCTCCTGAGCCAGTGAATGCATCACAGCAGGAGGGGGAGGAAGGAGGTCAACAGGGCAGCAGCTGCAAGACAACCTAAAGTTTTCAGAGGGGAGTTCAACAGATTACTACTAATATTTAGATTGATTGTTTAGATGTAAAGATACATTACAGATTCTCATTTGCTCGACCAAAAAATAAACAACTTTTACAGTATTTTTGAGTCTATTTTGAGTTTGACAGCATGCTCCAGCTGCAGTAGATACATGCTGCACGGTTTGATTTATTTATAGCCTTAAAGCTTTTTGAGGCACATTTACTCTCACAGCCACCTTCAATACACATTATAAAGTCTTGATTTAACACTGAGGTATGTAACAGAAGTAGATAATGGATGATTATGAACACATCATGCAGCGTTTACATTTTTGTTTCACTATTTCGCGCACGTACCTTTTCTAATTGTGCAGAATTGAAGCGACCTGTTCCCAATAAAGCTAGATCATCATTGCTGTAAGTCTGGATGTAAAACTACTGCAGCTGTATGTGTTAATAATGGGTGAATATATGACAGAAACTCAGGCTGTGTAGCAGGAATAATAAAGGCTGAACTGACAGCTGAGTCGGAAGCTGCGTCAACACGGCGATGCGTTTAGGTACTCTGAGTAAAATAGTAAATTGTAGGATTCACTAGGCTGAAATGAACAGTGGTGGAAGAAAGAATCACATCCTTAAGTAAAAATACTAATATCAAAATGTAAAAATACTCTATTATAAGTAAAAGTCTTAAAAATAAAAAATCATACTAAAGTAAAAGTACATAAATATTCTTTTTCTACATTCAAGTCTGAGTTAAAGACATTTCTTTTCCATGAACATTTCTCTTCCTCCTCCTCTGCTTAGTTATGTTTTGATCTGTTTTGTTTAATAGCTCAAACATATAATCAAAAATAAACACAAATACATAAATAAATAACAACAAATAATATATACCAAAAACACTAAAAGTTATAAAAACTAAGCAAAAATATACAAGAAAATTATATTAATTAAGAATTATTGCAGTGCTCCGTCACTATCTAATGACGTTATCATTGTAAAGTCTGATTGCTACAGGTACAAGTTTTAATATTCAGAATAAAGTTGTTTATGGTTACACCAAACCCTCGTCATTGACCTCTTTCTGTTTTGGAAGACTAGCTGATGGGGATCCTAATAATAAAGTACAGTGTAATCTCTTATAAGTGGAGTTTTAAGATAGTGGGTTTCATCCTCACCTGCACATGTGTTTTATTATTTATTTAGTTTTTTCCCATAATTCTCTCTCAAAATGTTTTAAAATTATATGCTGGGTCCACAAAAAAAGGATGTGTGCAAATTATTCATACATTTATTTTCAAAATGTAACCCCTTTAAATTTGACTAAACCGCTTAGACACAAAAAAAACCTAATGACCCAAATGCACATGTGTTTTATTTTAATTTAATTCTAATATATATATATATATATATATATATATCTCACTTTTTATTTCAACAAATGAACCAATTTTTTAAAAAGTGTTTTGATTGTAACGAGGAGTCCCTGAACGCCTCACTCCCGAAACCCTCCTCATCCCTAAAAACACACCGAGCAGGAGCGACGGAGAGGGAGGAGAAGAAGAGGGGTGGAGCACTGTCATGAACATGGGCGACAAAAAAATCTAACAACTACACAAACCCACTGCTTCTATTCCTCTCTTTTGCCTTTTTTTGTGTACTATTATATATTGTTTTTTTTCCCAGGACTTTAATTAGCAGATTTTTTTAACCCCCTGAACACTACACAAAGCTGAAGATGTCTCGGGGAGTGATCCAACCCAGCCAGCAGAAACTGGCTGAAAAGCTCACCATCCTCAACGACAGAGGCGTCGGGATGCTGACCCGTGTATACAACATCAAAAAGGTTCGCACACACACCCAACTGCCTACATACAGTTAATATATATTATACATTTTAAAGCATCTCTAATGTTTAGCTCTCTGATGCTAGCTGTGTGTGTGTAGCTATCGCGTTAGCTTGCGGTAAAAAAGTTAGCCGATGATTTCAACGACGTAGACGTGATTTAAGAGGGATTTTAAATATTTATAATGAGCAGTGTGATATATGTGTATTAAATAGAAAGCTCAGGTTAAGATTAAAGTGTTAAATTGGGAATAAAAGACAAAACACCCCTCCCCGTTCAGGGCCTGGTAATGGCGGCGGTTGGGATAGCTCAATGCTAACGGGTTAGCTCGATATTAGCAGGTTAGCTGAATGCTAGCCAGCTGCTCAATGCTAACGATTTATCTCAATGGGTTAGGGTTAGCTCGATGCTAACAGGCTAACCAGCTGCTAAATGCTAACACAGTCGGGCGTCGTCTCTGCTCCACACCAAAAAAAAAAAAACAACACACAGGCACAGACAGCAGCTTTATGCTTTAATCTTTTATATGACACACATATTAATCAGGTTTATTTCTATAATAAAAACATAGTCTGGCTGCTTGTAGCTTCCTCACATAAATATAATTATTTTAAACACTTAATTTATCTCCCTTTCCTTATTAAGATTAATCATTTACAGGTAAGTTATAGTTACTATTAGCTACTGTGAAGTAATATCAATAAATTCACATCATACTAAGCCATCAGAGGGCAATATGATTAATAAAAATGCCCTTAAAAATAAATAAAATCAGTGTATTCTTAAATAAGTAAAAGCTATAGAAAATATAAGCTGTTTTTATGTGTGTATTCTACCCCAGCTGAACTGGATAGATGACTAATAGTGAACTGATCAAATAAAGGAGGGACTGTCTTAAAATAATAGCCAGGTGCCCAAATTAACACAGAAATATATATTTTTTTCTTGCTGTAATCATTCCTCCTGTTCATACTGACCATTAGAAAGTCTCTTTATAATGAATTTACAATGTAAGTGATGGAGGACAAAATCTACAGTTCTCATTTTGTGGGGAAATAAAAGGAGATTAATCTTTTATAACGCACATTAATCAGATTTTTTTCTATTATAAAACATAGCTTGGCTGCTGGTAGCTTCCTCACATAAATACATAAATGTAAGTGACAGGCTTGTTTTATACACACCTAATTTATCTCCTTTCCCTTATTAAGATTAATCATTAACAGGTAAATTGTAGTAAGATTAGCTACTGTGAAGTAATATTAATACATTTACATCATAATATGCCAACAGAGGGCAATATGATTAATAAAAACTGTCCTTAAAATAAATAAAATCAGTGTATTATAAAGACAGAATAAGATATATGAACACATAGAGGGGCAAGTAGCTGTTTTCTCAGTGTGTAATCTACCCCAGCTGTAACAAGCAGGAGTTGCTTACTGTACTGAATATACTGAATAAATAATAAATAATGAACTGATCAAATAAAGAAGCTACTTTTTATAATGAATTTATAATGTAAAATGATGAAGGACAAAATCTACAGTCCTCATTTTCTGCAAAAATGTATTTAAAAGTTGATCTGGAGCTGATATGAAGCTTAAAAGTCCAAATGAGTCAAATCAAGTAGATATCTTTCAGTCATTTTAACAGATAAAACTGATTATTTTGTTAGCTTTCAATATAATTGTGCTCTTTTGTACAATTACAGTTACCTGTAAACATTAGTATCAGTCATGTATACCTACTTTTCATGAAGAAAAGGTCCCTACAACTAAATCCTAACTAACTTTTTCTGCATCTTTCAACCAAATCTCACGCTGACAAAACTCAAGTCAGCCGATGAAGACTGACAGGTGGTTGAAAGCTCCAGAAAAGAAACCTAGTGAGTTGAAAATGTATTTAAAAGTTGATCTGAAGCTAATATAAAGCCTCAGATGAGCCAAAATGAGTCAAATCAAGTAGATATCCTTCAACGTTAACATGTTTTTGGTACCAAAGTCCCTCTTTTTGTTACTATACCTCCACCACAGCTCAACAGGGAAACACAAAAAGGGAATTTGATGCTTAAAAAGACTGTAAATGTGTCAGATATCAACTTCATATTTGCTTCACACTAACTTTTAAATGCCTTGTAATTACCAGTATGAACAGGAGGAATGATTACAGAGAGGAAAAACCACTTTCACTTTTCATTTAGACACCAGACATCTATTTTAAGACACTTAAAAACATTGTGAACCTTTCCTTTAACTAGTCCTATCAGCTCTATATGTGTAGCATTTAATATTTCAACCCATTTTCAGTGATATTACGAAGAAAAGAAAGGCAGAAAATGTTAAATCTGCTGCTACAATCCCCCCTCTTAAACACAATATATGAAAATATAATAAATGTATTAACTAACTCCACCAAATCTTGGCATTGTGAGTATAGCAGCAGCAGCAGCAGCAGCAGCAGTAGTAGTAGTAGTAGTAGTGATGACACCAGTGGGTTTGTGGGAGGAAATGAGTAGTGGGTTTGTTTGTGTGCTTCATTATGTGTGATGAATAAAGAGAAAAAAGAGGGCGAGAGAGAGAGAGAGAGAGAGAGGTCAGTCATAGTCCTACTAAAAGTTTTTTTTAAAGAGAGCAGCATAGAAGTTAAAACTGTCTGAAAGCTCATACTGTTTCCTATTTATTGGCATTTTGAGTCATATTACACTGATGTGCACTTATTTCCAAAGGAGTTATTTTTGGATCATTTGAAGCCAACATGAGTCAAAAATCTTTAAAAAAAAAGAAAGAAGTGATTCCCCTCGATACACATGTTGTTTTTATCCTCACATCTGAAGTTATTTAGAAGACAGTATGAGCTATGAGACACACACAAGAGAGAGAAACAGAGAGATTTATGCTGCTGATTACTCTTCTTTATATACGCCCTTCCTTTCCTCCCTCCTTTCCTTCCTTCCTTCCTTCCTTTTTTTCTTTCTGTCTGTCCCCATCATCTTCATATCTATATATCTCACTCACTCTACTTCAGAAACATGCCTCAAAATACTTTCCATGTCATTTTTTAAGTCATTTTTATGTCAAGATATTTAAAAAACAACAACTTTCAGCATCTGTATATTAACAGCTTCACCCCCAAAAGCTAGAAATGAAGAACCAGGACAATAATCTGTGATATTAATAAGGAATATAAATAAGATTTTGGTATTAATTAAACACCAAATTGGAGATTAATGTTAAAATATTTAAAATTCACATATTAATTGTGTCTTAATTATTCATTTATCATCAGTTGAGTCGTTATGTTTCTTAACGAACGCACAGATGACAGACTTGTTATCGGTTTCTACCTTTTGGGAGCGAGTTAATCCATCCTCATTTAAAACGGTAATAAGTATCATCATCATCATCATCAAGATCACATCGCAATATATTTATTTTTTCTTTTCTTATTCTCTGCATATTCATCCTCATTGACATTTATTCATCGACTAAAGTTGCAGAAAACCTTTTAAAAAATAATAATAATAATGTCTCTTTTTATTAATCCTTGGCTGAGTGGCATTACATTTTATTTTGTTTGCTGTGCTTTTTAAATTTTATTATTATTTTTTTTTAAGTCAGTAAATCTTCTAACATCTTTTATTTATTTATTTATTTTGTTGTCTCTTACACACGGCGCTTCCAGGGTATTTATTTAACTTCCTCACCCTCAGGTTAACCTCACCGTAGGCTCTTAAGCCAGTGTGCAGCTAGCTAACAAGACCAGGTTAAAACTATAAGTATATATGATGGTCGGAGTTTGTATGAATCATGAATCACTAGAGACTCAATAATAAATAGGTTCAGGTTCAGGTTCAGGACTTACAAACCTCAGAGGACAGGAGGCTATGCTGTGTCAAAATAATCTCAACTCAAAGCTCCACTAATACTTTATATCCCACAAAAAAATAAACTAATCAGCAAAGAGATGCTTTAAATGATCCTCCAGTGACCCCGCGTTCTCATATGGGGACATTACATTTTAGGTTTGCTGGACTTTTATACTTTAATCTGCTTAATTTTGACCTTTTTGTGCCACGTAGTTGTAGAAAAAGTACTATATATTTAATTAATTAATTGATTAGTATATTAATTGGCAGCCATCTTGGCCAAGTCAATCAACAGTCTGTCTACAGCCAAAGTGAACCAGATACAAAACCTTATCAAATTCAATGGTTGAAACTTGTTAATTTATGCCTAATAATGTTTGTAGTTTATTCTGCTTAACTTTGACCTGCTGGCCTCGTTCATACAAACCTTTCTATGCCACTTGGTTGTAGAAAAAGTACAATATATTTAATTAATTAATTGATAAGTATATTAATTGGCAGCCATCTTGGCCAACTCAATTAACAGCCGATCCCAAGTACATAACCATATCAAATGAATTTATGTTTGATTTATGTTTAATAATGTTTGTAGTTTGATATGCTGCACAGATTTGAATAATTTTACCAATAGCAACAAGCTACGACACTGCTAATCAAGAATATTGGGACTTTATCATTCGTTCAAAGAGAAAATATAAATAAAAGGAAATACACTCGTAAATGAATTGTGTTATACTGTGAAATAAACCCATCGTCCTCCATATGAGGACATTATTTATTTTAAAAACTACCTCCTGTTCAGTGACAAAGCTTAATTTTTGTGCTTATCATTTTTCATACTAATCCTAAATATCTAGGACAGATTAAAAACCAAACCAAACAAATGCTCGGGTCTCAGGAGGTTAACTTATTCAGTCTGTAATGAAGCTATAATAAAAATCTAAACTGTTAAACTGCTTATAAAATAAAAGGAAAGTCAATATAAACTGATCTGTTAATTTTTATATATAAACATAAATGTCGATATAATTGGCAGATATCAGCCTATCACTGATTATATTGATATCGGCATATATGTTGTCTGATATGTACCGATATTTATTTTAAGTTATATAGGCGGCATTTAATGTATATTTGATCCTTTTTCTTAATTCAATATTAGTGAATTTTAATGTATGTTTTCTCTTTTTTGTTATTTAGTTTAGTTAGTTATAAAAGTAACTTTATTGTCATCATATTGAGGATCAGACAACAATATAATGACATTTAGAAAGTACTCCCTGAGGCATAAGAACATAGAAGACTTAAATAAAACATTAAATAAAGTATAATACAGTATAATACAGTAATACAGTACAGTATAAAAAGCTGCATGCACAGCAAACAGCCTTGTTGTAACAGTAGGCCATGTGTAAACAATTAAAACCATTTTAAAGGCACACAGGTTTTATTATTACACAAAAATAATTATTTATGATTATTAAATTCCCAGTGAGGTTCATTGTTTCAGTGCATTGATGTCATTTTATTCAATAACATTTATTGTCATACTGTAAAAGATCACAGCCTTTATTGGATATATTTTTCATAACTGCAACAAATGTATGTTTATATTCTTTATATATAAAATGATCAGCTGATATATTGATATTATTTGGTGATATTTGGTTGTTTTTTTACTGCTTAATATCGGCATCAGCCTCAGAAATCCAGTATCGGTCGAGCTCAATAAAGTCAAAACATGAAGCTTCAATTTACATTCAAACTAATGTGGCAGCTACAATTATTAGATTTAATATATGAGACCAAATATAATAAAGCAAATACAAAAAAAATAAATAAATAAAATTAGACGTTAAAATCACACTATAAATTAAAAGCCAGAATAACCAAATTATTTTTTTTACAGAAGGAGTCATTATCAGATATCAAAAAAAGACATTAGAGCTTAGAGCCTGCAATAAATCAGTAAAGAGCTGCACAGGTTAATTAATCGGATTGTGTTTTCCCCGGCATGATGGCGGACGTTTCCCGACTGATCGTCTCAGAAGTCGAGCTGCTACGAAACATCTCCGAAAACGGCAAGTAAAAAAAAAAAAAAAAAAAAGAAAGAAAAAGTAAAGTAAATTTGCAAATAGGCGTTTATTTGGATAAACTGAATACATATTGGGAAGATTAAATTGTTAGAGTTAGGGTTAGGGTTAGATAAAATATTAACAGACCTGCAGTGAAAATGACAGCAGCTCAAAATCTGGCTGAGCATTCATTAAATCATTCAGTTAAATTTCTCCTGACTACAGTAATAAAACAGCAGAGTCTCTTTTATGGAAGGAAGTCAACACATATATTTATCAGGTCGACAGGATGTTCTCTAAATACAGTAACAAGCAGCAGGATGTGCTGTGTCTGTATCTACTGTAACATCACTATATTAATATATATACACACAGGATGTAACAACATGAGCAGCTGTACATTTAAATAAAAACAGCAGTTACAACATGAACAGCTGTACATTTAAAAACAGCAGTTACAACATGAACAGCTGTACATTTAAATAAAAACAGCAGTTACAACATGAACAGCTGTACATTTAAAAACAGCAGTTACAACATGAGCAGCTGTACATTTAAATAAAAACAGCAGTTACAACATGAACAGCTGTACATTTAAATAAAAACAGCAGTTACAACATGAGCAGCTGTACATTTAAATAAAAACAGCAGTTACAACATGAACAGCTGTACATTTAAATAAAAACAGCAGTTACAACATGAACAGCTGTACATTTAAATAAAAACAGCAGTTACAACATGAACAGCTGTACATTTAAATAAAAACAGCAGTTACAACATGAGCAGCTGTACATTTAAATAAAAACAGCAGTTACAACATGAACAGCTGTACATTTAAATAAAAACAGCAGTTACAACATGAACAGCTGTACATTTAAATAAAAACAGCAGTTACAATGTTTAGTGTAATAACCACATGACAGATAAAATATTAAGTGTTTTATTTAAACTTGATTGCGCAATACAAAGTTTTTTTTTTTTTTAAAAGGCTGGAGATTGTCCTGCTTTTTAAGAGGTCGGCTTCAAATTGACCATAAATTGAATAATATGAATAATGATAAATACAGTAACAAGCAGCAGGATGTACTGTATCTGTATCTACTGTAACATCACTATATTAATATATATACACACAGGATGTAACACGTGCAGCTGTTAAATATAAAAGCAGTAGTAATACTAGTAATAACCCTATGATTAAGATTTTTTTAAAGCCTTCAGAATTACCTTTAATTAAATAATAATAATTATAATAAACTTTATTTCTATGGCATCTTTCCAAACTAAAGTTACAAGCTGCTTCACATAATGTAATATACACCATTTAAGCAAAAAATATAATTAACAGTAATAAAAACAATAGCCAAACATAAATAAATGACACAAATGAGTTGTTATTGTTGTTATGCTCCCCGCGTTTGTAGATGTTAATCTATAATGTGCTTTTAATGGAGCTGGAGGAAATTATAATTATCATTATTAATGTTAATAAACTTTAATAAACTCTCCTCATACTGTTCATACTCTGAGTCATAATTAGGGTTGCAAAGGGGTGGAAAATTTCCGGTAAATTTCCATGGGAAGTTAAGCTGGGGAATTTTGGAAATATTCCAAATTGGAAACTTTTCATGGGAATTTATGGCAATTGAGAGTAATTTAGTGGAAAGGTATCATATCTAAGCAAACATAATTGTTTAGTTACAAGCTAAATGATACAATTAAAACAGATTTATTTATAAGTTGAACAATCAAACAGAACAAAAACAACTGTGCAGTCCCCAGGCTCAAAAGTCTGGCTTCAAGTTGTGCGCTCTTTAGTAAATTCCCGGTTTATTCCCGTTAATTCCCATGGAAAGTTTCCAAGTTTGAAAATTCCCGGAATTTTGCAACCCTAGTCATAATTGGTGTCTATTCTCCATCAGTTATTAATAAATGTTTGATTATTCCTCAGTGAAGCTGTCAGACAGCAAACAAAGTGTATTTATATTTATTTATGGGAAAGAAAATACATCCATATATATATTCACAATCACTATTATATGTTCCAGGAGAATATTTAGTAAAATATGAAGATTACATGTTTAAATGTTTAAATGCATCAGCTGCACAAAAAAATAAAATGATGCATTTTATCTAAATGTTTGTATACTGTGGGTCACATTAGGGAATATCCAGATAAAATATAAGTTTATGGTGTTGTTAAAGCTCCTATTGTCCTCGAGTCAAGGAGGGAAGGGAGGAAGAAGGAATGAAAGGAGGGAGGGAGGGAGGGAGGAAGAAGGAAGGAAAAAGGAAGGAAAGGAGGAAGGAAGAAGGAAGTAAGGGAGGGAGGAATAAGGGAAGAAGGAAGGAAGGGAGGAAGAAAGAAGGAAGGGAGGAGGGAGACAGGAAAAGAGGAAGGAAGGACAGAAGGAAGAAAGAAAGGGGGATGGAGGAAGGAAAGAAGGAAGGGAGGAAAGAGAGAAGGACAGACGGAAGGAAGGTAGGAGGGAGACAGGAAAAGAGGAAGGAAGGAAGAAAGGGGGATGGAGGAAGGAGAGAAGGAACAAACAGTCAAAACAGACGGGGTCAATTTGACCCAGGAAGAGAAAGATTAAAGCTCTCAAATGTTAAAAATGGGTCAAATGTGACCCTGAGCAGCATGTAAGGATTGAGCTAAATAACATGAACAGAATATTATACAGTAACGTAAAACCTCTCTGACACAATCCTCATAAAAACAGAGCATTTAAAACTGTTTCTCAAAGTTTTTTAAGTAGTTAATCTTTTAACCCTCCTGTTGTCTTCGAGTGAAGGAAGGGAAGAAGAAGGAAGGAAAGGAGGAAGGAAGGAATGGAGGGAGGGAAGGGAGGAAGAAGGAAGGAAAGAAGGAGGGAGGGAGGGAGGAAGGAAGAAAGGAAAGAAGGAAAGAATGAAGGAAGGAGGGAGTGAGGGAGACAGAAAAAGATGGAGGGAGTGAGGGAGGAAGGAAGGAAGGAGGGAGGGAGGGAGGAAGGAAGGAAGGAGGGAGGGAGGAAGGAAGGAGGGAAGGGAGGAAGGAAAGAAGGAGGGAGGGAGGAAGGAAGGAGAGAAGGAGGGAAGGAAAGAAAGAAGGAAGGGAGGAAAGAAAGAGAGAAAGAAGGAAGGAAGGAAGGAAGGAACAGTCAAAACAGACGGGGTCAATTTGACCCGGGAGGACGACAGGAAGGTTAAATAAAAGAAGAAAACCTGATATATTTTTTTTCTTTTTGGCATTTAGATTTCCTCGAGTTCATTTTTACCTCCAACTGAAATAATTAACCTGCATTGAAAACCGATATAATGGTAGTTTTAATTTGTATTTTGCACCACTGAGTTTTATTTTCTCCACTCTTTAACTTTATTATTGATTATTTAGTTTTTTATATGACTGCTGCTCCTCACTGCATACTTATTGTAACTTGTAGCCCGATCACAGCCTCATTATTATCTACAGTAGATAAAAGTAACATGAATAATTACCTACTGGAGAAAAAGAAGGTTGACATTTAAAGAAAGACCCTCCTCCTTTTATCACCAGCTGCATTTTTTTTTTTTTTTACCCTCATTTTTAATTTCATAGTCCATTTTTATGAGCGATTAACGACATTTGCACAAGAATCCCATTAATGTAGTTTAATCTGAGCAGTAAAACGAAGCTTTAACAGACTTGCTGGCACATTTTTAATGATTTTAAACTTTTAATATGAGACTGATTTGATTATAAATGAGGCGGTCGTTGTCTTTGAGGGCTGAAATCGATCTATCGGTGAAAAGCCAGTGTTGTATTTTTGATTGGGAAACCTGCAGATAATCTACGAATTAGACTTTTAAATGTGTGCAGTAGCTTTATTTTATTTTTATTTTTCTTGTTGGTACTCATGAAGCAGTGAGAATAATGCCTGAATACTTTAATTAAGAGGAGCTTCTGTTATATAATACTAGCAGGACTGTAGTAGATTAAATGATAAGGGTAAAATCTAATTACTAGTGTTAAAATCTCAGTTTTTCTGTCTTTACTCTCTATTTCCTTCACTGTTTTTTGCCTATTTTTCTTCAGCTCAGCAGATTTTAGAAAGTTAAATATCATTAAATTATTAATAATGAAACTCTGACGTCTCTACAGCTTTATAACATACTGCAGGTTTATCAAGAGGAACTTTATTTGCTATTATGTTCAGGCAAGAAGTGAAAGCTAATCTGAAAGCTGGACCTTTTCTGTTTATTAGCAGCTAAAACATTCAAAGTACGGACAGTGTACTTAATAATTATGTCAATTTTTTATTGTTTAGTTGTATTTTGTTCTCCTACAACTTGTTAGAGATGAACAATATACTACTTATAATAAAAGTACCATCACAATCTTAGTGGGAGCTTGTGAAATGAGACTATTTATTGGTGATTTAATCAATTATTTGAATTTAATTTACATTTAATAGAATAACTTGAAAGTCTTTACAACTTTATACATGATTAACTGAGCTGAGAAGTACCTTAAAGTTAAAGAGAGGAAAAATATTATCATTACACTCAATAATTATGTAGATTTTTTATTGTTTAGCTGTAAATTAGATTAAAAATAAATGTACCGATTGTGTTCAGTTCATCTTCTTCTCTCTGTAGCTCTCATAAAAAACTCAGAGATTTGTGCTCAAGTTTGTTTTCCAGTCATCATTTCACTAATTCACATGTAATCAAATCCTTCTGTTAACCTTTTCTGTAATTGTGCTGCCTCCGAAATCCCCTTTTTATATATTCTGTCTGAACACACAGTTAGTAACAAAAAGGAAGAAACACAAAACAAAACAGGATCATCAATTTTAAATAATAGTGATACATTTGTTAATCAGTCTTTAATTCTGTATTGATGATAATTGTATTTATTGTACAACACACACACACACACACACACACACACACACACACTAATAGATATTAAATAATAAAGTAGATGTACAAATTAAAACACCTTTTTAACCCTCCTGTTGTCCTAGAGTCAAGGGAGGAAGGAGGAAGGGCCTTAACCCTCCTGTTGTCAGGAGGAAGGAAGGAATGAAGGAAGGAAAGGAGGAAGGATGAAAAGAGGGAGGAATTTAGGAGAGAAGGAAAGGAGAGAGGAAGGGAGGGAGGGAGGAACGAAGGAGGAAGGGCCTTTAACCCTCCTGTTGTCAGGAGGACAGAAGGAAGGAAGGAAGGAATGAAGGAAGAAAGGGAGTAAGGATGAAAAAATGAAGGAATTTAGGAGAGAAGGAAAGGAGGGAACAAGGAAAGAGGAGTAATCAGGGAGGAAGGAAGCAAAGGAGGGAAGAAGGAAAGAGGAGTAAGCAGGGAGGAAGCAAGGAAAGGATGGAGGGAAGGAAGAAGGAAGGGAAGGAGGGAAGAAGGAAGGAAGGAAAGAGGAGTAAGGAAGGAAAGAAAGAAGGAAAAGTAGTAAGGACAAAAAGAGGAAGGAAGGAAAGAACAGTCAAAACAGACGGGGTCAATTTGACCCGGGAGGACGACACGAGGGTTAAAGTTAAAAATATGATCAGTACACTTAATAATAATTATGTAAATGTTTTATTATTTAGCTGTTTTATTTTCTCCTACAACTTGTTAGAGATGCAATATATACTACTTATAATCACAGTCATACTGGGATCCATGAGGACTTGGCGGCTGTTGTTGTTTTTATTTAATTTAATTTTTATTTATTTATTCATTTTTGTAACTATTACCAGACTATAGTCATGAATAACTGTGTCCAGCATTGTATCCTCACACTCACCTCACTATGCAACTATTTAAAGCAAAAAACCATCTCCGAAGCACCATCGGTGTGCTTGCTTCGGAGATTAGGGAGTTTTTTCACCACCGTCAGTTACTATAGCAACAGCCACGGAGCTGAAATGTGGAGCAAATATCTCAGCCAAGGGACAAAAATACCCCAAAAAACTGCAGGGGCCAAACGTCTGTCTTCTTCACACTGTTCTCAATACGAGAGTTTAGTCAGCCATTATTATTATTATAATTATTATTATTATTATTATTATTATTATTATTATTTCAGTCCTTTTTCACACTCTTTAAAAAAAATGTGTTTTTTTGAATTTATTTTTTAAATGTGTCTGAGTGCGTAGGTAGGGATACTTTCCAAAAAGCGTGTGTTTTAAAAAAAAAAAAAAAAAGGGGGGGGGGGGGGCAAAAAAATTGGGGGGGGGGGGGGAGTGAGCACATGTTGACGTAGCATGTGTTTTTTAATTTTAATTTTTTTTATTTGTTTAATTAAATAAATAAACACAAGAAATGCAACAAGTGCTGTCCCTAACTAAACTCTCAGACATAGGACACACCTGTATGAGAGTGTGTGTGTGTGTGTGTGTGTGAGTGTGTTAACGGGTGCCTGTGTGAGGACCGTCAGTGATCCAGCAGTTTTTGTCTGGGTGGGCTCTTTGTTTTTGATTTCTTCTCTTCTTCTCTCCGTTCCAATGCTTCCCCCCTCTCCTATGCAGCAAGGACAAGTTTGGAAGGTTTGCAAAGTTTATCACCTTCCACTGATGAAACCCCCCTCCCCTCCCTTCCTCTCCTCTCCTCTCCGCTCCCTCCTTCACCCTCTTCCTTCTTCCTCATCCCTTCCTCCTCCTCCTCCTCCTCCTCCTCCTCCTCCTCGTCCTGGCTACCTGTACTGATCTGTTGGTCCTCTCCTTTGTGCCTCACTTCCTGTTTCATGTTTTGAATTATTTGTAATGCTAAGACGTTAAAAGGCTGGGCTCCATTCACTGATTCACTGTCAAGTTTTTACCAACCCCCCCCCCATACTCCATTGATATTCATTGACTTATGATGCCCGCATTTACACACACACACACACATGCCCATGCACACACACACACATACATGCACACACACACGCACACACACACACACACACACACACACATTGTCTTTTCCGTGCTTTAATTGGAGAGATAATTTGCCAGCAGGTGAACACTTTGATCCGTAGTGCCTTAAAACATGAGCGAACATATTTTAGTTGAAGTTCCCAGTATAACTTGATGATCACAACTATTTAATATATTACATTTTAAATATAAATATATATATATATTTAATATCTATATTGGGCCATAGAGATGCTTATACCTGCAGCGGACAGTGATTTAATTATTGATTAGCCTCTCAATACCTTGATATGTGCCTTGTAAGGTGTCCTTGAGTGCTTTGAAAGACGTCTTTAAATAAAATGCATTATTGTTATTATTCATTATTATCTATAACATATCAGAACATGGTCGAATATGTCTCATAAACCCAAGAGGCAACCTGAAATAACTTCCTTTGTCCAAACATATAGGTCACAAACCAAAAATAGCAAGTTTATTATCACAGAGGATTAAAAGAAAAGAAGAAAATATTCACTTTTAAGAAGCTGGAATCAAATAATTTGGACATTTTTCTAAAGAGATGGCAATTAAGTTTATTTATTGGTTGACTAATTGATTAATATACTTATTCCTGCAGCTCGAGGAGTTTGGATAATATTCATCTGTTAATGAGTAATCTATAGAGACATTAACTCTTCCTATTTACATGTTTGATTGAGACGAAAGTATTTAATTGACTGATTTGGCATTTAAATACTTTACTTAATTACTTCCAATTAAGATGACGTGCAGTCTGAAAAAGTTGTTGCACATTAAGTGGATAAGATAATACTAATACAACCTCTGCTTCTAATAATAATGACTTAATTTGTATAAAACCTTTCATTCAAAGTGCCTCACAATAAAAACACCTAAAAGGAAGAACATAAAAACATGAAAAATAATAAAAACACTAATGTAAAATAAGATAAGATAGATAAGATATTCCTTTATTTGTCCCACAATGGGGAAAAATTACATTAATGCAGCTGCAAATGCATATGAACAAAACAAAAAGAGCATCAATAGAAAGAATAAAGACCAATAAATTAGTACAAAAGCAATAAAAAAGACAATAGTAGTAAAAAATCTAGTAAAAGAAAGTATCATAATGCACAATAATATTAGTGGTGAATGATTATATACCTGATTTTATTGTTATTGGACAGGTTTTAAAGTGGAAAAGTAAATTTATAGACACATATAATGCACAGTTGAGCTGAGTAATAGTGTGCCAAAAATACAGATATTGCTCTGTTGTGTACATTAGACAGTGCAGTTGTGAAATTATAGTAATAATAGTAAAAAAAAAAGCTGCGTATTAAAGGTAGAATAAGTATTATGATGTTTGACAGGAAGTCAGCTGGTGCTTGACATGCTGTAGTGGGGTTTTGTTCCTAATCACATGAGACCATCCATTGTTTTCTAGCTCTTTTCTTCTCAGCAGTTAATCCCTTCTTCTTTAAGAAAATAAGATTTCAACACAGCGAGGAAACACACATAAACAACCCCCCCCCCCCCCCAAAAAAAAACCCAATGCATTTTAAGTGTGTTCTGCCGTCGTCTCACCAGTCGTCGGATCACTGAGAAGTTACCACAGGTTTAATGTTTTAAATATTTTATCCAGCAATTAGAAATCATAATTAGCTCTCAGATGTAGGTTTTTTGTCCCTCTCTAAATGTGGGGTCTCCCTGCCCTATTTCGGCCCCTTGTTATAATTGGTACCCGGAGTGTAGAGACGACTTTAAGGTCTGTTCTGGTATCCAGGCAACAGCTCCCTTTACTCCTCCCTGACTACCATTGACTCTCTCAGCTTATTCCCATGTTCCCTTTACCCTTCATTCATTCACCGCTCCTCTCCTCTCTCCTCTCTCCTCTCTCCTTCCATTCATCCTCTCATCAAACCCCTCCACCCCTCCCACCCCCCACCTCCCACCTCCCACCCAAACCCAGCCAGCCAGCTTATCTGCACTAGTCACCACCAGCACTAATGGACAACTCCACTCCATTATTTAAATGACAGAAATTGGCTTTTTAGTAGATTAGTTCTGTGATGCTAAGCAGCTAGCTAATTGTGTTAGCTTTTGTGAGTAGAATAATAAATAATAGTAGAGTATTATTAGTAGTAGTTAAATTAGGTTAAATGAACTGGTGAGACGCTGCTATAGTTAGTGTGGCTACATCCGCAAAATAAAATATATGCTATCATCATAAAAAACAACTCTGAAAAGGTTTTGCATGTTTTAGCCCTTTAATTACAACCCAAACTTACTGCACACTACTGCCGACCATTATCCAAAAAATACAGGTGTTTTAAATTGAATAAAGTCGTGTCAGACTGTAAAAACTACTCCTATATGCGTTGCGTTCAAGTGCATGTGGGAATTTACTAAAGCCAACACATCCTTAAACTATGTAGCAGGAAACTTCCCAAAAAATAAATACAGATAATCAGAGTATTGTGGATTTTAGTATTTGCATTAACCCTCCTGTTGTCCTCGAGTCAAGGAGGGAAGGAAAGGAGGGAGGGAAGGAAAGGAGGAAGGAAGGAAGGTAGGAGGGAGGGAAGGTAGGAAGGAAGGAAAGAGAAGGAGGGAGGAAAGAAGGACAGAAGGAAAGGAAGGAAGAGGGAAGGGAGGAAGGAAAGGAAAGAAGGGAGGAAGGAAAGGAAAGAAGGAAGGACAGAAGAAAGGAAGGAGGGAAGGACAGAAGGAAGGAAAGAAGGAACAGTCAAAACAGACGAGGTCAATTTGACCCAGGAGGACGACACAAAGGTTAAAAAAAAAAAAGATATTTGAGATGTTGGAACTTCCTACAGTCACTTGAACGCACCATAAAGTGAATAAATGAGTAGTGTTTATTGATAGATCTCCTTTTCTTTAAGCAAGCATCTCAAATTCCTTTAAAAATGGATAAAAACGGAGCTTAAAAACAACAAATACAGTCAAACTGCATCATGGGGCTTGTCTGTGCAGGGGCTTAAAGAGGGTCACATTCCTAAAAACCAAACCTGAGGGGCAACAGGAATGCTGCTGTAAAGCCTGAGGGTCAAAACAGCAACAACAAAAAGTTATTTATAGTTGTGAGTTTGGGCTAAAACATGGAAAACAGTGTGCAGTCCTTTTATTCATACCAACCATACCAACGTTTAATGTATTAATCAAACAGTTGCTTTTTGTTTTTTTTTAATTGTTTTTCTTTTTAAACTCTGCAGTTCCCCGGCGTGAGTCAAAGGGTAACTAACATTTTAGTGGTTTAGTGAGACTAGAGTGTAGTTGAGTAGGGTGAAGATGAAGTGGTGTGAAGATTAGAAGATTACAAGAAGAGCATTTTTATTAGCAAAATTTAAAAAGAGAAAAAAAAGGCTTGTGCTTTTTGCAATTGCATGAATTTCAGCAGTCACATCTCGATTCTTGGTCTTTTCATTTTAGTACATTTATAAACACACCTTTTAATATTAGAGTTTCATTGGCTAATAGATGCTGAAAGTGAGCGCTAATGGCTGTTAAAGTTGGAAAATTGTGTCTCAAGGGTTGAGAGAGAGAAAAGTGTTGTAATGGATCCTGCTGCTTTTCTTGATAAGACATCGTCCTACTTTGCCTCGGATTGGCTGCTTACCTTTAAAACTATGACTCATCCATTAATGCGGTCATATTTTCTATAATGTGAATATTTTGTCTTTTTTTTTTTTTAAGGTGGAGGCTTTAAAATAAGAGCATTTGGATTTTCTGCTTCTCCTTGTCATTTTTTTGTGTAAATTTTAACAAAATAAAAGCAAAAAATAAACTAAACTAAACCTCAACCAACAAAATCCAACGAGTCCGACCCAATCAGAGGCAGAGTACGGTCGGGTCTTGGCGTGAAAACCATCAGGGTCCATAATAAGAAGCTGAGACTCGTCCACAAGAGCTCAGCAGGTTTGATTTTGGTGTTTTTTTTAAAGAGTTAACGTAGCTGCTAGTTAATTAGTGAACTAGCTTCAGTAGTAATTGGCTTTATAGTATGTTAACCCTCCTGTTGTCCTCGAGTCAAGGGAGGGAGGAAGGGAGGGAGGGAGAGAAGGAAGGAGGGGAAGATGGAAGGAAGGAAAAAAGGGGAGGGAGGAAAGGAAAGAAGGAAGGGAGGGAGAAGGAAGGGAGGGAGGGAGGGAGGGAGGAAGAAGGAAGTAAGGGATGGAAGAAGGAAGGACAGGAGGAGGGAAGGGGAGGAGGGAGGGAGGGAGGGAGGAAGAAGGAAGGGAATGAAAGAGGGGAGGAAGAAGGAAGGGAAGGAAAGAGGGGAGGGAGGAGGGAAAGAAGGAGGGAGGAAAGGAAAGAGGAAGGAAAGAAGGACAGAGGAAAGAAGGAAGGTATGAGGAGGAAAGAAGGAGGAAGGAAGGTATGGGGAGGAAAGAAGGAGGAAGGAAAGAATGAAGGTATGGGGAGGAAAGAAGGAAGTTATGGGGAGGAAAGAAGGAAGGGAGGAAAGAAAGAGAGAAGGAGGGAGGAAAGAAGGAAGAGTCAAAACAGATGGGGTCAATTTGACCCGGGAGGACGACAGGAAGGTTAATTATAGTTTGTTGGATTTTATATGGTGGTTTTCTTCATCCCCACTTTGCACCATTTTGCATCCCATGTTGAATTAAAGATGCAAAATGGCAGCAAATGCTTAAGATGTAGTTTCGTAGTAGTTAGCCTGGTGTGAGTTGTTTTTTTTTTAAAGAGTGATGAAGCGTTAAGTTTTCTATATATTACCAAACCCATCATGATGTCACATTTCTGCAGCTTTAATGTGACATCATTGATTTTAAAGCTTACGTTTCATCACTTTTTTTAAAGTCCCAGAGGAGGGGGGGGGGGGGTTGTGGTGTGTTGGTCGTTCACTGCTGTGCTCGTGTGAACTAGCATGTGTGTTTCTGTTGTTGCCGTGGTTTCATTTTGTATTGGCACCGACCCTCGAAACGTTTCCCAAGTTTCATCGCCATGCAAACTGAAATCTGGAAAAAAAAAAAAAAAGGTTTTTAATGGTTTGTGTGGTTTGTGGTTGAAGCCTTGTCCAGTTCATTTAGCATCAGATACATTTTATCTTTTTCATTTTTTTAAATATATACAAGCACAGTTTTTTTTTTTTTAAATCTTTTTTTTATTATTTTTTGGCTTTTTTCTATAAATGTGTGATTCCACTTTTTCTAAAACTTTTTAAAACTTTTAATTATTATTATAACCACACGAGGAACTGAATCCTTTAGAGCGGTCTGTTCACCTCCCCAAAAAATAAAGGCACTGACCTCTTCTGTGGGATCGTTCCTCTTTGTGCGTGTGTGTGTGTGTGCGTGTGTGTGCGTGTGCGTGTGCGTGTGCGTGTGCGTGTGTGTGCGTGTGTGTGTGCGTGTGCGTGTGCGTGTGTGTGTGTCTTGACAGCTTAAAAGAAAAAAAAAAAGTTTACTCACTCTTGTTTTTTTTTTTATGGCACATGCATGGACTACATCTTCCTCACTCATTCACTACTACACTACCCATAATGCAATGCATGAGCGCTGTTGCTTCCTGCCAGAGTCAGGGCTGATTAAAAAAAAAAAAGGCTGATTAAGCAACACTTTTAAAAGATGAGTGGAGGATTTAAAATATTAATAATAGAAGAAGAATAAAGGAGAAGAGGGAAAAAAGGAAAGAAAGCCGCTCTTACAGGTGTAGACGAAAAAAAAATATTTTAAATTAAATTAAAGAGGTTTTTCTCTCTTTGTCTCTCTTCTGCTCTCTCATTTCTGTCCAGTCATTACTCAGTCACCCTCTCTCTCTCTTTCTCTCTTTCTTTCTCCACTGCTCCATTCACTCCCTTCTTCACTCTACACCCGTCCTCCATCTCTCTGGCTGTCCAGCTAACCAATGGATGGCTCGGAGACGTTAACCTGCCCCCCCCCCCCCCCTCTCATTTACCCGGGACTCTCTCAGTGGTTCTCTGCCTCTCTGTGTTGTGGGTAACTTTTAATAAAAGATAAGACACATTTAATTATTATTAGATTATTAATAATTTCACTTAAAAAAAGTATAATTGGTATCTTTTAATAAGTTGAGTATCTCCACAGCACAGCAGGCGACGACCACTGATCAATGCAAGCTGTCTCTCTCTCGCTCTTTTGTCTCTTTACAACAGTCGAACCTGGTTTATCCAAACATGAAAACTTCCACAAACTTCCAAACTTCTTTTTTTTTTACTTACCCCCCCCCCCCCCCCCCCCCAACACCATTTCTTTGAATATATTAAAATTCAGCAAAGTGGAAAATCTCCATCTCCAACCCCCCCCCCTCCTCCTCCTCCCTTCTTCTTCCCTTCCCCACCTTTTTGATTGTGCATATTTTTTTAAGGTGGAATCTTCTCATTAGCACGTGCATCCAAAAATAATTTTTTTAAGGCAAAAATTAGGCTGTATGCTTCCAAACTTCTTTTTTTATTTTATTTTTTCCATTTTTGTGAATATATTAAAATTCAGCAAAGTGGGAAAATCTCCAAACTTCCTCCTCCTCCCTTCTTCCCTTCTTCCCTTCCCCACCTTTTTGATTGTGCATATTTGTTTAAGGTGGAATCTCCTTGTTGGCACGTGCATCTAAAAAAAGAAAAAATTAGACTGCACGCTGCCACTGCATCAAGTTTATGTTTGTGTTTGTTTTCATGTCTTGAAAATCTCACTTAAATGTCAGTAATGTTGATATTTCATCCACTTGAACCCCCTTTACCACCCTGCCCCCCCCCCCCCAAAATCTGGGCCAGGATAAACCAGTGTTCACTGCAACCACTAAATCCCCCCCCCCCCCCCCTTCCATCCCCCTCCTCAGTGGTGATCACACATCTAACATGCCTGAAACTCAAAGAAATCAATGCTAGAATAACACGAATGACATAAAAAGAGCCTTGTGATACTTTATATATATATATTTATTTTATTTTTTGTGTGTCTCTCGTCCTCACCTCCTCTGTCTTCTCCTCCGCAGGCATGTGGCGATCCCAAGGCCAAGCCGTCGTACCTCGTCGACAAGAACTTGGAGTCGGCGGTTAAATTCATCGTCAGGAAGTTTCCCGCCGTGGAGACGAGGAACAATAACGTGAGTACGAGCGCGTGTGTGTGCTGTGTTTTATGTGGGTGGGTGTGTGTGAGAGAGAGAGGAAGAGATGATGATGAGGATGATGATGATGCTTTACATTTTAAATTGAGCCTGTAGGACACATTTATGGACATTTTATTCTATTAAAAAAACATATTAGGTTGTTTTTTAGTCCTGAAAGTGTTGCTAATTGCACAATAATGAATAAAAAGTCAGTGTTTTTGTTTTATTTTATTTTTGGGAGAAAATAATTAAATGAAACTTAACTTTTTGTCTTGTTTACTGAGATATTTCTGGTTAAGACGGATAATTTATAGTGACATGAACAAATTAGAAAGTTGGCTAGTTTGCTTGTTAATAAATAAATAAAGTAGATATAACACTAACTGCTAAAGTTTTTTTAAACTATTTTATATTGTGTCCTGGTAGTCATTCCCTGTTGATTTCACTTCCTGTCAGCTTTCAAAATAAGGCGTAAAAGTCATTACTTTTAAATCAGTGTACTAATTATTATCCAGTTAATTCAGTAATTCAGTTTATTGTGACATTTCTGTTTTATTTCTGATATTTAAAGACAACTAATTAATTAAAAAGAATCAAAAGTAATGATAATAATTTGTTTTCTCTTATTTTGAAAATACCAAAGTGATGAATTTAGATGGGTGATTTTCTGCTGGTTTTAATAGAAATGTTAGAAATGTCCTTTTTGAATTGTTTGAGCTGATTTGTATCAATGCAAGTGACCTTTTTTGTGTGTGTGTATATGTATAAGTGTGTGTGTGTGTGTACGTGTATAAGTGTGTGTGTGTGTGTGTGTGTGTGTGTGTGTCAAGTGAACTAAACGCAGTCATTTTCTCATCAAATGTTTCTTTCAGCTTTACTTGTTAGCTTCTGCCATATGTGTGTTTATGTGAAACTGTTTAACAAACAAGCTGTGTGCGTGTGTGTGTGCGTGCGTGTGTGCGTGTCTGTGTACGTGTGTGTATGAGTGTGTGTGTGTGTGCGTGTGTGTGTGTGTGTGTGTGTAGCTAACAGCTTTATTCAGTATAACTGTGCAAAAAAAAAAAGAAGTTGTCTCTTACGTTGTTTTTCTGCTTTGTTTCTGTGTTGTTTGTGTTCTGCATGCTAAACTTGGCTTATTCCGGACTTGTGCTTTTTGGTAAGTTTTTGTATCTAAGTTTTTGTACTTTTTTTTGTTTTGTAATGTAATTTATTTTTTGTACCTGTTTTTAAAGCTATTTTGGAGTGTCTCTTTTTTTGTGTGGTTTTGGTTTGCTGTGCTTTCTCTTCTCTCTTCATCTTCTGCTGGCAGCATTTATATATTTTTATTTATTTTTTTTTAACTTTCTTCTTTTTATCCATCCACTCAGTGACTGTGTGGCTGGTTTAACCACCTGCTGACTGTTAGTTGGCTTAATTGAATATATGACCGACCGATCGACCGAGTGGCTGTTTGAGTGAATAATTAGCTGGCTGCACTAAGGAGCGAACAAATCTCTCATCCATCCAGTTACAGTAGTTTACAGCTACTTTTATAATGACTAAAAACCTTCTTATCTCGTCTTATTTTTAAAAATTTGAGCATAAACATGTTTTAGTTGTTCATATTCGCTCCTCGGTGCAGCAGCAGCAGTGTTTTTCTTACGTTACCTGGTAGAGTAGCGCTCTGGTTTGAGGCTCTGGTGCTGGGTTTAATTTACATACAGTCTGCTTCAGTCATGTCTGTCATGTAAATAGAAACTGCTTCTTACTTCAGTTAACCCTCCTGTTGTCCTAGAGTCAAGGAAGGAAGGAGGGAAGGAAGGAAAGGAGGGAGAAGGAAGGGAAGGAAGGAAAGAAAGGGCAGAGAAAGGATGGAAAGAAAGGGCAGAGAAAGGATGGAAAGAAAGAGGGAAGGAAGGAGGGATGGAGGGAGGGAAGGAAGGAAGGAAAGAAAGGGGGAAGGAAGGAAGGAGGGAAGGAATGAAAGAAAGAAAGAAGGGGGGGAGGAAGGAAGGAGGGAAGGAATAAAAGAAAGGGGGAGGGAAGGAATAAAAGGAAGGAGGGAAGGAATAAAAGGAAGGAGGGAAGGAAGGAAGGAAAGGAGGGAGGAAGGAAGGAAGAAGGAGGGAAGGAAAGAAGGAGTGAGGGGAAGGAAGGAAATAAAGAAGGAGGGAAGGAAGGAAGGAAAGAAAGGGGGGAGGAAGGAAGGAAGGAAATGAAGAAGGAGTGAGGGGGAGGGAAGGCCAGAAGGTAGGAAAGGAGGAAGGAAAGAAGGAAGGAAAGAAAGGGGGAGGAAGGAAGGCAGAAAGGGTCAATTTGACCCGGAAGGACGATACGAGGGTTAATAAATCGAGCTTTTCTCATCGTGTGTTTTTATATATTTGAGCTTGTTAAAAGATTTTAAAGTGATCTTTTCAAGCTGAAAACAAAGCTAAACTTTTATTTTGTAGATATCAACGAGCTGATTGAATTATTTCTCTTCTCACTTCTCTTGTCTTTTAAACTCTGGGACTTCTGGGAAACGCAGGAAAAGAAATATCAGCTGGTTTTTGCTTCTATAGAAACATTGTCTTACTTTGGTGAAACATTTTTATTCTTTTTATTTGAAGCTGTTAAACTTCAAACACAAGCTGATTTATAGACTGCTACTCATAGTCTTTTTTTTCTCCAGACTTAAATAACTTGTTTATCAAAATGAATTAAAAAAAAAAAAAAAAGAGAGCTTGATAAAAGATAAATCTGTGAATGATGTGATTTGATTTATCCGACACAGATCATATTCATGAATGAGCTCTCACATATTTCAAGTGTCCCAATAAATTCAATTCAAGTGAAGAAAATGTCCCGCCAAAGTAAAATGACATGACATATATATACTAATATATATATTTTGGGGTTTTTCATTTAGAAGTTTGCCAATAAACTTCTAAATTATTCAGCAATAGTATCTGATTTATTTCAATTTGCTGCTGTTAGTCAAAATTGAGAGAAACAGTAATAAAGCTCTACTGAAGCTTGAAGGTAATCTGACATTTTTTAGACAGGTAGGTTTGAATAATAGACGCAGATATTACTAATTTAAGCTTTTTAAACACACATCACGTCATCTGTCATACCAAGTTTTGAAGAGAAAGTCACTAAATGTAATATATATTGAATATTCTGAGAGAGGAGGATTTTAATATGCTTTACTGAGTCGTATAATGTTAAATATTTTCAAATTGCACATCATTATTATTATTAGTATTATTTTTATTATTATGTCACAACCTTTTTTCTAACGTGTGTGTAACTGCGTCTCCTCTACAGCAACAGTTGGCTCAGCTGCAGAAGGAAAAGTCAGAGATCCTGAAGAATCTGGCTCTCTACTATTTTACCTTCGTAGATGTGATGGAGTTTAAGGTGAGAAAACACTCTCCCTCTCTCTCTCTCTCCCTCTCTCTCTCTCTCTCTCTCTATCTATCTATCTATCTCCTCTCCCTCCCTGTCTCTCCCTCCCTCTCCCTCTCTCTCTCTCTATCTCTATCCCTCTCTCTCTCTCCCTCTCTATCTATCTCCTCTCCCTCTCTCTCCTCTCTGTCTCTCCCTCCTCTCCCTCCCTCTCCCTCTCTCTCTCTCTCTCTCTCTATCTATCTATCTCCTCTCCCTCTCTCTCCCTCTCTCTCTCTATCTCTATCCCTCTCTCTCTCTCCCTCTCTATCTATCTCCTCTCCCTCTCTCTCCCTCTCTCTCTCTATCTCTATCCCTCTCCCTCTCTCTCCCTCTCTGTCTCTCCCTCCTCTCCCTCCCTCTCCCTCTCTCTCTCTCTCTCTCTCTCTCTCTCTCTCTCTCTCTCTCTCTCCCTCTCTCTCTCTCTCTCTCTCTCTCTCTCTCTCTCTCTCTCTCTCCCTCTCTCTCTCTCTCTCTCTCTCTCTCTCTCTCTCTCTCTCTCTCTCTCTCTCTCTCTCTCTCTCTCTCTCTCTCTCTCTCTCTCTCTCTCTCTCTCTCTCTCTCACACACACACACACAGAGTAAACTATAACAGGTGCTGTATGAAAATGATTCTGTATGTAACTTTAACATTGACTCCTTTTTATTACCAGGACCATGTTTGTGAACTGCTGAACACTATCGACGCCTGCCAGGTCTTCTTTGATATTGTAAGTGAATCATTCAATAAGTCAAACTTTATTTATACCTTTCACAGCTGATTGACAAGCTGATAATGAGACAGAAGAAGTATAGATGAAGGACGAAGAAGGGATGAAAACAAATAATTTATTATAAGGAATAAATACCCACATGACACTTTATGAACTTTTTTATAATTTTGGAGAAATTAAATGTGCATATGAGTGCAAATTCAGGAGAAGTTAAAAAAGAAGAAATTAGAAAATTAGATGCATATTTAAAGGGAAGAAAAATGTTTGGGTTCGAAAAGGATCTTTTTTCTTCTTTTTTTTCAACTAAAGAATTCATATTTTTGTAGTCTGAAAAATAAAAATGTAATGTTAAACTTCACGAAGATTTTCTAAAAGTTTCAACCTGCCTGTGTCATTGTGTGAATTATCAATTAATCAACCTTTTATTTATATAACACCGAATCACTACAAAAGTTATCTCAAGTCTCTTTTCACACAGATCAGATATAAACCAAACCCTTTAAAACTAAACATGCAACTTTGGTCACATGTTAAGAGCTGGAAAGGTTGACCCTTGAGCTTTGATTTCTTTTTTGTTTGTTTGTTTTGTTCCATTTTTTTAAAGTCAAGAATGAACTTTCTCATTTTTAGTAGTTTCATATTTTTCTTCCCTCAAAATGCTGCTGTCCTGATTTCTTGACTGAGCTCTTCTCTTCATCGTTCATCTCTTAACTCAGAACTTCCCTTCATACCTCGTGATACTTTCTCATTTAGACTCTCAGAAACATTTACAGATCTGTCTAATCTTATCCTAAACTTATGAAACATTTATAACCTTTTGACTTCGAGGTAAATCTGTTTTGAAAACTCACTTTCTCTTTCTGTTTTCCTTTTTCAGACGGTGAACTTTGACCTGACCAAGAACTACTTGGACCTGGTTGTGACTTACACTACTCTGATGATCATCCTGTCTCGCATTGAGGAGAGGAAAGCCATCATCGGCCTTTACAACTACGCTCATGAGATGACACACGGAGCGAGGTGACTACAAACACACAGGAAGAGAAATTCCTCCCTCCCTCCTTTCCTTCTGTCTTCCTTCCTTCCTCCCTCCTTTCCTTCCTCCCTTAGTTCCTCCTTTCCTCCCTCCTTTCTCCCTCCTTTCCTTCCTTCCTTCCTCCCTCCTTTCCTTCCTACCTTCCTTCCTCCTTTCTTTCCTTCTTCCTCCCTTCCTTCCTCTGTCCTTTCCTTCTGTCTTCCTTCCTTCCTTCCTTCCTCCTTTCCTTCCTTCCTCCCTCCCTCCTTTCCTCCCTCCCTTCCTTCCTCCGTCCTTTCCTTCTGCTTTCCTTCCTTCCTCCTTTCCTTCCTTCCTCCCTACCTCCTTTCCTCCCTCCCTTCCTTCCTCCGTCCTTTCCTTCTGTCTTCCTTCCTTCCTTCCTCCTTTCCTTCCTTCCTTCCTCCCTCCCTCCCTCCTCTCATCCCTACCTTCCTTCCTCCTTTCTTTCCTTCTTCCTCCTTTTCTTCTGTCTTCCTTCCTTCCCTCCTTCCCTCCTTCCCTCCCTTCCTTCTCCCTCCCTTCCCTCCTTGACTCGAGGACACCAGGAGGATTAAAAAGTGATTCATTGATCAAACTTGTTACTGTGTGTGTGTTTTAGTGACCGAGAGTACCCCAGACTGGGCCAGATGATCGTGGATTATGAAAACCCTCTGAAGAAGATGATGGAGGAGTTTGTTCCACACGGAAAGGTTTGCTGAGCTGCTGCAGTTAGCATTTAGTTTAGTCTCTCTGCCCTCCTTTTTTAAATAATGATTTCTCATAGCCTACGCGTTTTCTTACATAAATTCTGACTGTCTCATTAAAATAGCATCAAGCGAACCTCTACGTACTTGTGCTTGTTTAGAGAGAAAGTTTAGAGAATGATCTGCAGTGTGTGTATAAAATAGATTTTCATCTTCGTCTTGGCTGAAGCACAGTTGCCATAGCAAACGCCACATTTAGATCTGAGAGCTGAAATATCTACTTAATTAAACTGAAAGTAAAGTCTTGATGCCTCCAGTTGTTTATGCAGCTCGTGTGTCGCACAGAAATATGATGAAATATACTAACGGAGGACATAAAGTCAGGTTTAGATTCTGATTAAGTGAAATTTAATTTGGCTTTTTTAAACCCGATGCTGTTCCTGTATTTTATAATTATTTATAAGCATAATAAACTTTATTTATAGAGCACTTTCTAAAAATGTAAGTTACAAAGTGCTTCATGAGGGAGCAAAATACACAAATTGTGAAATAATTACATGTAAAAAATAAAACAATTCAATGTAGGATAAAGGTAAAAGCAATTCAAAGAAAGGTACATTTATTTGTATATCACATTTAAACAACAAGGAAATTCAAAGTGCTTTACATAAAATACAAAATGCATTGAATCAGGATATAAAAGCAACACTTGGCAAAATAAAGACATTTAAACGAGATTAAAAGTGTTAAATTGGAATTAAAATTAAGCTAAAATAGAGTAAAGACAGATAAAAACAGGAGAATAAGAAGTTACAGAGCAGTGTGAGATATTATATTATAATGTTTGATTTCATAAAAAGCATAAAAACTAAACTCCGTGTTTGGTTTTGACTCTGAGGACAGAAAGCAGACTAACTGATTAACTGAGAGGTCTGGATGGTTCGTAATGTAGCAGCAGATCAGAAATGTAGTTTAAGTTTGAGTCTAAACCATTTAAGTGCTTCGTAAACCAGGAAAATTAAATTCAAGATAAAATAAAATCAGGAAACACTCTCAGATAAAAGTTTGTTATAAGAGGAGATTTAAGAGATTCAGTTGACCTGATTTCCTCGGGCAGTTGTGAAATGAGTTTATTATTAGAGGTTTATTTCTGTTGCTTTTCTCTCCTCATCTCTTCTCTCTCTCTGTCTCTCTCTCCTCTTCCTCTGCAGTCTCTGTCAGATGCGTTGGTCAGTCTTCAGATGGTTTATCCCAGGAGGAATCTGTCCGCTGACCAATGGAGGAACGCCCAGCTGCTCTCTCTCATCTCGGCTCCCTCCACTATGCTCAATCCTGCACAGTCCGACACTGTTAGTATGATTACGACTGAAATGATATGAAATGTTCTGATCCTTCAGTTTAAAGCGTTGAGTGAATGAATGTCTCTGTTATTTAGATGCCGTGTGAATATCTGTCACTGGACGCGATGGAGAAATGGATTGTTTGTAAGTACTTGAAACGAGGATTCAGAGCTTTTTAACGTTAAATTAGTTTCCACTGTGTTAACCTTCCTGTTGTCCTCCCGGGTCAAATTCACCCCGTCTGTTTTGACTGTTCCTTCCTTCCTTCCTTCCTTCCTTCCTTCCTTCCTTCCTTCCTTCCTGCTGTCCTTCCTTCCTCCTTCTCTCTTTCTTTCCTCCCCCCTACCTTCCTTCTTTTCTTCCTTCCTTCCTTCCTTCGTCCTCTCCTTTGTCCCTCCCTCCCTCCTACCTTCCTCGCTTCTTTCTTCCCTCCTACCTTCCTTCCTTCCGTCCTTCTTTCTTCTCTCCTTCCTTCTTTCCTTCCTTCCTCCCTTCGTCCTCTCCTTTCTCCCTCCCTCCCTCCTACCATCTTTCCTTCCTTCTTTCTTCCCTCCTACCTCCCTACCTTTCTTCCTTCTTTCCTTCCTTCCTTCCTCTCTCCCTCCCTCCCTCCTTTCCTTCCTCCCCTCCATGCATCCTTCCTTCCTTCTTCCCTTCCATCCTTCCATCTTCCTTCTTCCCTTCCTTCCTTGACTCGAGGACAACAGGAGGGTTAATAATAATCTCTCTTCTGGCTCCTGATGACACTCAGTCATACATTTATCTCTCTGCTCTCTCCCTCCAGTTGGATTCATCCTTTGCCACGCGGTGCTGAACAGCGACGCCGCAGCGTTGTCTTTGTGGAAGCTGGCTCTGCAGAGCTCCACCTGCCTCTGTCTGTTCAGGGATGAAGTCTTCCACATCCACAAGGCAGCAGAGGACCTGTTTGTCAACATCAGAGGGTAAAAAGAAAAACATCTAATAGAGAAGATACATGGAGACAGTCATGTTTATTTATTAGGATGAATACATTGAGAGGCAACGTCTAGTTTTCAAGGTTACCTCAACACACAAAATAGTATGTAGGTTAACCCTCCTGTTGTCCTTGTGTCAAGGGAGGAAGGAAGGAAAGGGAGGAAGGAAGGAAGAAAGAAGGAAGGAATGGAGGAAGAAGGAAGGAAAGGAGGGAGGAAGGAAGGAAAGAAAGGAAGAAAGGGAGGAAGAAGGAAGGAAAGTAGGGAAGGACGGAGGAAAGAAGGGAGGAAGGTAGGAGAAAGGAAGGAAAGAAAGAAAGAAGCATGAAAGGAGGAGGGAGCAAAGAAGTATGCAAGGAGGGGAAGAAGGAAGGAAAAATTAAAGAAAGAGGGAAGGAGGAAGGAAAGAAAGAACAGTCAAAAGAGATGGGGTCAATTTGACCCGGGATGATGACAGGAGGGTTAATAGAAGAGGATAAAACAATAAATAAAGTAAATAGATAAAATTATGATGAAGTTAAAAACCAGGTCTGAGATGAGGCCTTTGAACAGCTGTAGTCGAGGTAAACATCTAATTTTAAGGGCTTTTGCAGATTATTCCAAGTGTGAGTCGGATTATAAGAGAATTACATTTTTCTTATTTCAGTTCAGACTAATAAGACCAATAACAAGAATTAATTAGAAGAGAAGAAAATAAATAAATAAATTAAAATAATATAATAATAATAATTTTAAAAAAGTAAATAAATCAATCAATCAAAACAAGAAAAGTGGCCTAAACTCTTATTTCACATCATTATAAACTGAATACTTATTGTTTGTGGGCTGATAGTTGGACAATACAAGGAGCGAAAACTTGAAACTTTGTGCTGTGGCAAATTATAACAGGACATTTTCACCACTTTGTGACATTTTACAATCTAAAATAAGAAGTTGAAGTCTGTTTCTCTTCCTTGTTTTTAACACTTTCTCTCCGTGTGTGTGTGTGTGTGTGTTATTTCAGGTACAACAAACGCATCAACGACATCAGAGAGTGCAAGGAACAGGCCCTGTCTCACGCGTATGTACATAATCTTATTACTAATCCATTCATTGAACCCCAGCTGGAATTCTGATCCCATCTTTCCTTTTTTTTATTCCTCAAACACACACAAAAAAAAAAAAATCACATTTTAGGATTCATTGCATCTCCTGCGTTTTGTGTCTCTTTTACTTACATCTCTATTCTCTTTCCTGCTACCTACTTGTCTCGCTCCCTGGGAGTCTGACACAGACACGTCACCTTCTTTTTCCCCTTTATCCCGACTCATTCTTTCCCCCTGCTGTATCTCTTCTCCTTTTTTTTGTCTCCCCTCATGTCTCATCTCTGCTTTTTATCCTCGTTACTTATTCCGTCTTCCTCTTTCATCTCCGTTCTCATTCTTCTGCTGTCACTGTCATTTACTTACTCCTTACTCGTCCTCTTGCGGGATTGTCCTGAAAGTGTCAAAATACTATTTAATCATGACGCTTGTGTGTTTTTTGATGCTCCTGCTCTTGACTCCCACTGACTGTCTGTTTGTGTCTGTGTCTTCCTGCAGAGGCTCCATGCACAGAGAGAGACGCAAGTTTCTCCGATCCGCTCTGAAGGAGTTGGCAACTGTCTTAGCCGACCAACCTGGACTACTAGGTCCAAAGGTAATACAGAATACCACCTTAAAATACATTTTTACATTGGGATTGGGATTTTATGAATTAAGAAAATTTGCGTTAGTAATACTGAGGTTGTACCACCTTAAAAATATAAAATACTACTTTAAATAGCTCCACAGGTTCCTCTTTAAAGAAGATGGCTGCAGTCATTGCTAGAATACATTGATTCAAACCATTAAAATACCACCTTAAGTAGCATTTCATTCCTCAGTCCAGCTCTGAAGGAGTTGGCGACTGTCTTAGCCGACCAACCGGGACTACTAGGTCCAAAGGTAATACAGAATACCACCTTTTAAAATACATTTCTACATTGAGATTTATAAGATTTTATGAATTAAGAAAATTTGGGTTAGTAATACTGAGGTTGTACCACCTTAAAAATATAAAATACTACTTTGCTACCTTAAAACATTGCAAACTCCAACTTAAATAACTCTAAACTATTACTCAGCATTATTTTGAGTGTCTAAACCTTTTGTTACATACAATACCACCTTAAATAATGCTACAAATGCTTATCAGTTTATAAGGATAGACAGATTATACCACCTTAAGAAGCCTCTATAAATTCCTCAGGCCAGATGGAGACCCTCTATGAATGTATAGCAGATTATCTTTGCTCTGCCAGGCGGACTCTGTAAACATCTTGCATATTTGGTTCAGAGACTCGGAGAATTTAGTTGCTGCCAGCTGCTGTTGGTAATTTATCAGGGAAATATTCAGGGGAGTGTTTTTGACATTTCCTTTTTGCCCCCTCCTCTCTCTTTAAATCTGTGTCTGCCTCCTCGACTTATCTCCATATATTTTTTTTTTTTTCTTATTTCTGCCTCTTTCTGTGCTGCCAGGCGTTATTTGTGTTCATGGCGCTGTCGTTCGCCCGTGACGAGATCATCTGGCTGCTTCGACACGCCGACAACATCCAGAAGAAAAGCACAGACGACTTCATAGACAAGTACGCACACGCACACACACACACACACCTACAGTCACACAATCATCACGTCCTCGGCTTGTTTTCTTCCAGTTTTCAGTCTTTTAACGTGTTTTTGTGTTTTTTCCAGACACATAGCGGAGTTGATTTTCTACATGGAAGAACTCAGAGCTCACGTGAGGAAGTACGGTCCAGTGATGCAGCGATATTACGTTCAGTACCTTTCCGGCTTCGATGCTGTGGTGCTGAATGAACTGGTGCAGGTATGAACACATGTAATGCACCAAACTGACATTTTGATGAAGTCATACAGACATAAACATACAACACGAACTTCAAATACCCCACCCACCAAGGATCTCATCTCAAGGTCCAAAAAACCCCCCAAAAATCCAGGAAAACTAAATAAGCAAATGGAAAATAAGAAAAAGTAAGGATACATAGAGCCAAAAAAATTAAACATACTGTGCAACGCCATTAAAACAACAACAACAAAAAACAGATGCACAGACATCAGAGCAACAGCACAGTCGAGCGCAGTGTAGCGCAGAGGAGTCAATCATGCGGCCCGTAGGCCAGAACCGGCCCGCCAAGAGGTCCAATCTGGCCCAGTTTCCTTCTTCTTCTTTTAAGCTTTCTAGTTTAAAAGCTAGAAACTACATTTTTAAAATTTGCTGGAACATTATTGACTTGGTAGAAACATAAATTGATGATGATGATGATGGTGATGGTGATGGTGATGATGGTGATGGTGATGATGATAACACTAAAGTCTTTTCTATCCTGTGTTTTTCTGGCAGAACCTGTCTGTGTGTCCGGAGGATGAGTCGATAATCATGTCTTCATTTGTCAACACGATGACTTCCCTCAGCGTCAAACAAGGTGAACTTTACTGCTCCTACTATCAGCTAGTAGATAATAACAAGTATAGACTAGAGTACAGCTGATTTCAATCTTTCAATGCAACTTGTATATTTATTTATTTTTGTGTGAACTGTGTGTTTTTTTTCTTCCAGTGGAGGACGGAGAGGTGTTTGACTTCAGAGGAATGAGACTGGACTGGTTTAGACTGCAGGTGAGCACAGAAATCTACTTCAGAAACACAAATCTGAAGCTCGGAGAAGTTTGTTACTGTAGAAAAATTATCTTTCAGCTTTAACTGAGACACTTTTTGCTGCAGTCTGTGTTTTCTAGTAAAACCTACAGGCATTGTTAGATAGATAAAAATGGATAGATATTATTTAAAAGGACTGAATGGCTTTGAATCAGCTTTTCTAACACATTCGAATCTAAAAACTAGGGCTGCTCGATTATGGAAAAAATCATAATCATGATTATTTGGGTCAAAATTGAAATCACGATTATTAAAACGACTTTTTTTTAAACTTTAGAAACATGCTGCATTTATTGTCCATTCGGTTTAATTAATTTTCTCTCCCAGCAGCAGCCTTTTATCTGCCGCTTAACGCAACACACAGCAGAAAAATGTGCAGAGATATTAGAGCTGAGCGGGTTACCATGACGATAGTTCACACATCACATCCTGGTTTTTAATAATTAGTCAGTAAACTCAGCATCGTCTAACGCAGGCTGGAAACTCTGCACTTTTACTTAAAACATTTCAGCGTGTGTTTCAGCTTCTGTCAAACTAACGGAGCTGCAGCGGCTTCCTGTCTAAGCTTTTCAAAATAAAAGCTTTGTTATTGAGCGCTATCTCATATCTCAAATCGTTTCCCCTCAATTTTATTCGTTTTGAGATCGTTTGGCCCCTAAATTGGAATCAAGATCAAATTTCAATTAATTGAGCAGCCTTACTAAAATCTGAATGACATCATACTTCATGCTTTCTAACGCTGGTTCCTCTCTGCAGGCCTACACCAGCGTCTCTAAAGCCAGCCTCGGCATCGCTGATCACAAGGAGCTCGGTAAAATGATGAACACTATCATCTTCCACACTAAGATGGTCGACTCGCTGGTGGAAATGCTAGTGGAGACATCAGACCTGTCCATTTTCTGGTGAGAGACACACAAGCAATAACTACCTATTAACTATTTTTATATTATGCAAATAAGGCTGTGTTGTTTTGTGAAGGTGAATATCTACTGCAGGGGTGTCAAACATGCGGCCCGTGGGCCAGAACCGGCCCGCTGAGGGGGGGTGATCTGGCCCACTTTCCTTTCTGTGTTCTTTTCCTTCCTTCCTTTCTTCCTTCTGTCCTTTCTTCCATCTGTCCTTCCTCCCTCCCTTCCTTTTTTCCTTTCTTCCTTCCATCTGTCCTTCCTTCCTCCCACCTTCCTTTCTTTCATTCCTTCCTTTGTTCCTTTCTTCCTTCTATCTGTCCTTCCTCCCTTTCTTCCTTCTGTTCTTCCTTCCTTCCTTCCTTCCTTCCTTCCTTCTTTCTGTCTGTCCATCCTACCTTTCTTCCCTCTTTCCTTTTGTCTGTCTGTCTTTGCTTCCTTCCCTTCTTATTTTCTTCCTTCCTTCTTTCCCTCCATATTTTTAATGATCCGGCCCACATGAGATCAAATTGGTCTGTATGTGGCCCTTGAATGAAAATGAGTTTGACACCTCTGATCTACTGTATACAAAACTTCATTAAATGTTTAAATATTGCCAATAAAATGCAGTTTAGTGTGGAAATGAAGAGTCAGAGGTGGTGCTGCATCAGATATTTTAACTTATTTTTATTTTGGTTATTTGTGTCGTAGCTTCTACAGCCGTGCGTTTGAGAAGATGTTCCAGCAGTGTTTGGAGCTTCCCTCTCAGAGCCGACACTCCATCTGCTTCCCTTTGCTTTGCACACACTTCATGTCCTGCACACACGAGCTTTGTCCCGAGGAGGTGAGCACACACACACACACACACACACACACCATGATTTACACACATTTATACCACATAAAAAACACACACATATCAGAAACCAGTAGGAGTAGTAAGTTAAATTTATTTATATAGCATTTTTCACAGACATAAATTACAAAGTTTTTTAAATAGGCAAATATGATACACAAAATATATGTTTCTATCTACATATATACGCACATTCATATACAAAAAACCCACACACATACATCCATGTATATACCTACACACATATAGTTACAGTTCCTTATTGTTCATCAATGTCCATTAAATTAGATTATACATTTACATTGTTCACACATGAAGCATAAAAATAATTTCTTCTTCTTCTCCTCCAGCGTCACCACATAGGGGATCGAAGCCTGTCGTTGTGCAACATGTTTCTGGATGAAATGGCCAAACAGGCCAGAAACCTGATAACTGACATCTGCACTGAACAATGTACACTCAGCGACCAGGTAGGAGCGCAAACGTGAAGGCTCGGTGATCTGAATGAATCAGTCTGTGAGATCTTTAACAGATAAAAAAACCGTTGTGGTTATCCAGCAGCCCAATACTGTACTTCCCTTCTAGGACTTTCACAATAAAAGTATTTCCCACTTTTCCTTAATAGATGATAACATGCATACCTTCACACAGGCTTCATTCATTTGTCCGAATAGAATATATTATAACCGGCACAAAAATCTGAATATCTGTCATACTTTAATCTAAATAATACAGGTTTGACCAGTAAAATGTCAGAATTGTGTAGAACCTATTTCATGAATTAAGAAGCAAAACATTACGGCAAATGTTAGATTAGATTAGATTAGATTCTTTATTGTCTAAAACATGGGTGTCAAATCTCACGTGGGCCGGATCATTAAAAAGATGGAAGGAAGGAAGGGAGTAAGGACACATAGAAAGAGGAGAAGGAAGAGTAGACAGGAAGGCAGTAAGGAAGGAAAATAAGACGGGAAGGAAGGAAGAGAAGATGTAAGGAAGGGAGGAATAAGGAAAGTGGGCTAGATCAGACCCCTCGGCCGGCCGGATCTGGCCCACGGGCCGCATCTTTGACACCCCTGGTCTAAAACATAAAATGAAATTCAGGTGCACTCAAGGACCGGGCTCAAATAGATATTTAAATAAATAAAAATAAATGTATGCATCCATTTATTGCACTCATACTCTCTTCTGCACAGCAAAACTGACCGTACGCTCATTCATTGCCAGCATATGCAGTTAAATTGGGATTTGGGATTGGGAAGTGCTCATAGATATTATTCCACCTTAAGTTGTGATGCGTTCCTGGGGTTTGCTTTCAGTTCAAAGTTCATCATGGTGTGATGGCTTTGGGATAAAAACTGCTCATAAATCCCAAATATCACCAGAAAGAAGAAACTTTGAAGGCTTGAAGAGCTTATGAATATGAGTCAGTATACTAACACGCTCTCCCAGAAACACCTGACCGTTTATACCGATTGCATAATACGACATGCTGTCACATTAATGTTTCGATTCCTCCGTTGATTAAAAGCTTCTTACAGTTTATCTCCATCTGTCGGCTGGCTGTCTGCTTCTTAAATAAAAACTGTCCTGCCATGAATAATCTGTCTTTCTCCATCTCCATATTTTTTTTCTTTTCTTTTTTTTTTTTAACCTTCTCTGTCTTTCTGCTCGTCTTTTGTCTCTTTTAGCTGCTTCCCAAGCACTGTGCGAAAACCATCAGCCAGGCCGTGAACAAGAAGAGTAAGAAAGCGACGGGGAAGAAAGGCGAGCCGGAGAGAGAGAAACCAGGAGTGGAGAGCATGAGGAAGAACAGACTACTGGTCACCAAGTTAGTACAAAAACAAGTCAAAAGAAATACTCTCACTCTCTTTCTTAGTGCTGGGCGGTACACCGGTTCACACCGAATACCGGTGTATATTTTCGTTATGATATTAATTTTTAATGTACCTTCATACCGGTGTATTTCATCACACAACGTTAGGACCGCTGCACCGCGCCATACTGTTTCAGACGGGACCCTTTTCAGTGTTGCACATCTTGCTGCTCAACAAACAGCAGAATATGTTTGCCTGCCGAGCGAGTTACCATGACGACAGTTCATACATCACATCCTGGTTTTTAATAATTAGTCAGTAAACTCAGCATCGTCTGACACAGGCTGGAAACTCTGCACTTTTATTTACAGTTAAAACATTTCACCGTGTGTTTCAGCTTCTGTCAAACTAACGGAGCTGCGGTGGCTTCCTGTCTAAGCTTTCAAAATAAAACTTTTGTTATTGTGCACTTCTTATTATCATTAACAAACAAAGTTGGGGCTATAAATTACGGAAGATTCCCGAAAGAAAAGACAAAACGGGAGATGGTTCTAAAATACGGGAGAAACTCTGGAAACCCGGGAATGTTGGCAGCTCTGATATTACTAATATTCACTCATCACGACAGTAAAATAGTTCATCTAAGTCAGTCTACTTCAGTAGAGTAGTAGTTCCTCTCTCAACTAGTAGAAGATGTTGTGAACAGCTGATTATGCATGAAAAAAAAATACCGTCATATACCGTGAAACCGCTTTTATTTTGAAAAATACTGTGATATACATTTTTGGTCATACCGCCCAGCACTACTCTTTCTCTTTTCTATCTCACTCTCTTTCTCTCTCTTTATAATGTCTCCTCTTCTTGTTCTTTGTCTCTCTTTATTCTTTCATAAATAATTCATCATGTATTGAATCACACTGTTGTTACTTTGCACTCTATAATGTTGTTATCCTCCCTGTTTACCATACATGTGAGTGGTTTTATCACTTAAAGGCTGCTGAGTTTTACTATATTTCTTTCTTATTGTCGACCAATCTGATTTGCGGAGCCAAACCAACAGGAAACTCATCCCTACTTATAAGATTTGTGTGTGATATCTCCTGTTCCTCGGTGCTGTTAGACCTCTGTTGTTTTTTAAAAAAGCAAAACAAATAAAAGCATGTTAATACTCCACATCGTTTCTCTGAGTGATATCATCCTTCACAAAGAGTTTGGGCTTCTTCTTTAAGTAGAAAGCTCTCCTCCATATGGAAGATAGAGAAGATAACGACGTTGTTTATCGTGTTTATCTGCTTCCTGTTTCTCCACACGGATCTTTAACCCTCCTGTTGTGCTCGAGTCAAGGAAGGAAGTTAGGAAGGGAGGAAGAAGGAAGGAAGGTAGGAGGCAGGGAGGAGGGAAAGAAGGAGGAAGTACAGATGGAAGGAAGGAAGGAAGGAAGGAAGGAAGGAGGAAGGGAGGAAGAAGGAAGGAAGGGAGAAAGAAGGAAGGAGGAAAGACCAATGGGAAGAAGGAAGGAAAGAAGGGAGGGAAGGAAGGAGGGAAGGAAAGAAGGGCAGAATGAAAGGAGGGGGGGAAGGAAGGAAGGAAAGAAAGAAGGACAGAAGGAACGGAGGAAAGGAAGAAAGCGAGAGGAAGGAAGGACAGAAAGAAGGAAGGAAGGAAGAAGGGTGGGAGGGAAAGAAGGAAGGAAGGGAGAAAGAAGGACGGTAGGAGGCAGGGAGGAGGGAAGGAAGGAAAGAAGGAAGGAAGGAAATGAAGGGAGGGAAGGACAGAAGGAAGGTAGGGAAGGAAAGAAGGACAGAATGAACGGAGGAAGGAAGGAGGGAAGGAAGGAAGGGTCAAAACAGACGGGGTCAATTTGACCCGGGAGGACAACAGGAAGGTTAAAAGTTTTATCATGTCTTTATTTTAACTTTTTTTTTTTATGTGTTTTTTTTTTTTTTCTTCTTCCAGTCTGGATAAACTCCACACAGCGTTATCTGAACTCTGCTTCTCCATCAACTACGTTCCCAACTTGGTGGTCTGGGAGCACACGTTCACACCGAGAGAGTACCTCACCTCGCACCTGGAGATCCGATTTACCAAGTAAACACACACACACACACACACACACACACAACTACTACTACACACACACACACACACACACACACACACACAACTACTACACACACACACACACACACACACACACACACACACACACACACACACACACAGAAAAATAGAAAGAGAGAAATAAAATAAAAAGCTAGACTAAAATAGAGCATAAAACATGTAAAATGAGTTTAAAAGATGGCATCTACACAATTTCAGTTTTTTCTAATTAAGATAATCAGATTATCCGTATTATTGTATCTTCTGTTTTTGGTTAATCTATATCTAACCCCCCCCCCTCTGTTTTTAGGTCTATAGTGGGGATGACTATGTACAACCAGGCTACTCAGGAGATAGCCAAGCCCAGCGAGCTGCTGACCAGCGTCCGCGCCTACATGACGGTGCTGCAGTCCATAGAGAACTACGTCACCATCGACATCACCCGGGTCTTCAACAACGTCCTCCTGCAGCAGACGCAGCACCTGGACAGCCACGGAGAGCCCACCATCACCAGTCTGTACACAAACTGGTAAGACTGGACAAATTAAGTAGATATTGTAACATAAATGGTTAAATAAAATAAATATTAGCCAATCTGGACTACTAGGTCCAAAGGTAATACAAAATACCACCTTAAAAATACATTTCTACATTGGGATTTATAGGAGTGAAATGAGGAGTCCTGAATTAAAAAACCTGGGGTAGCAATACCACCTTAAAAATATATTTATACATTGGGATTTATAGGAGTGAAATGAGGAGTCCTGGGTTAGCAATACCACCTTAAAATACATTTCTACATTGGGATTTATAGGAGTGAGATGAGGAGTCCTGGGTTAGCAATACCACCTTAAAATACATTTGTACATTGGGATTTATAGGAGTGAAATGAGGAGTCCTGAATTAAAAAACCTGGGTTAGCAATACCACCTTAAAAATACATTTCTACATTGGGACAATACCACCTTAAAAATACATTTCTACATTGGGATTTATAGGAGTGAGATGAGGAGTCCTGGGTTAGCAATACCACCTTAAAATACATTTCTACATTGGGATTTATAGGAGTGAGATGAGGAGTCCTGAATTAAAAACCTGGGTTAGCAATACCACCTTAAAACTAATTACTAAATTACTGTGTGTGTGTGTGTGTGTGTGTGTGTGTGTGTGTGTGTGTGTGTAGGTACTTGGAGACGTTGCTCCGTCAGGTCAGTAACGGACACATCGCGTACTTCCCCGCCATGAAGGCCTTCGTCAACCTTCCCACAGAGAACGAGCTCACCTTCAACGCCGAGGAATACTCCGACATCTCCGGTAACTGATCACATGATCACAGAAACGTGATGTCATCATATTTGGGTTTTTTTTAAATACGTTATATGATTTTATGCATCTTGCGAAATATAGGTTAGATAGTGACGAGTCATGTGATGAACCTTCCTGTCGTCCTCCCGGGTCAAATTGACCCCGTCTGTTTTGACTCTCTGTCCGTCCTTCCTCCCTCCCTCCTTCCTTCTTTCCTTCCTTCCGCCCTCCCTCCTTCTCTCTTTTTTTCCCCTCCCCTACCTTTCTCCCTTCCTTCTTTCGTCTGTCCTTCTTTCCTCCCTTCTTTCCTTTCCTCCCTTCCTTCCTTTCCTCCCTTCCTTCCTCCCTCCTTTCCTTCCTTCCTTCCTTCCTCCCTCCTTTGCTTCCTTCTTCCTTCCTCTCTCCCTTGCTTCCTCCTTCCTTTCTTCCTTCCTTCCTTCCCTCTTCCTCCCTCCTTTCCTTCCTTCTTTCCTCCCTCTCTCCCTTCCTTCCTTCTTCCTGCCTTCCTTCCTTCCTTCTTCCTTCCTCCCTCCTTTCCTTCCTTCTTTCCTCCCTCTCTCCCTTCCTTCCTTCTTCCTGCCTTCCTTCCTTCCTTCTTCCTTCCTCACTCCTTTCCTTCGTTCTTCCTTCCTCCCTCCCTTCCTTCCTTCTTCCTTCCTCCCTCCCTTCCTTCCTTCTTCCTCCCTCCTTTCCTTCATTCTTTCTGCCTTCCTTCTTTCCTTTCCTTCCTTCCTTCTTCCTCCCTCCTTTCCTTCCCTCTATCCTTTCCTTCCTCCCTTCCTTCCTCCCTCCCTCCCTCCTTCCTTCCTTCTTCCTTTCTTCCTTCCTCCTTTCCTTCCTTGACTCGAGGACAACAGGAGGGTTAAGTGTTACAACATAATAATTAATTAATGTAGCAATCAGTTAAAAATAAAGTAAATCATTTATATTTACAGTTACATTATATTATTGTCATTTTAAATTAATATTCATTAATAATATTATTAATGAATACGTTTTATGGTCCCGTCTATTTTCTGCTGAAGTGACATTTAAATGTGAACTTCTTGTGTTGATTGTTTTATTGCTTGTTTTATTTCTCAGAGATGCGTTCACTGTCGGAGCTGTTGGGTCCGTACGGGATGAAGTTCCTCAGCGAGAGTCTGATGTGGCACATCTCGTCACAGGTCGCCGAGCTGAAGGTACACACACACACACACACACACACACAGCTACACTCATACACACAAAATATAGGTTTAATGTTTATCACAGGAACTCCAAACTTTTATTTTGAAAGTTAATTTTCTGCTTATAAGCTCATTTTTAAAGCTCTTTTTTAACATGAACTTCCTGTTGGATGTGAACAATAATGATCTCAGCGCTTAGTTGAAAAATATACATATAAAAAGAGATGATAGAAATTAAAAGGATTATTTTTCTGCTGTATAAACATGATGTGGAAACGTTATTTAATACTGATTGTATGTCTCTCTCTCTCTCTTTGTGTAGAAACTGGTGGTGGAGAACATGGAGGTTTTGACCCAGATGAGGACGAGCTTCGACAAACCGGAGCACATGGCGGCCCTTTTCAAGAAACTCTCCTGTAATTATAAACTTCTCACACATTTAAACACTCCACACTGTTTTCCATGACTTCTGATAGCTCACATGTGTATATATATACTAATAAACATCTCTGTAAAAGTACCAACATTAGCCAGCTAGCTCTCAACTTCAAGATGCTCTGAAACTACTGTAGTCATGACAACAATCCTCTAATCCTGAGCAGTTGGCTGTTTCAGTGTCATTGATGCTCAACGCAGAAAAAGCTCGTTCACACCAAGGTTATTATAGTTTTGAAATTTTCTTTAGTTTTTATTTTTTATTTAGTTTTTCAGTTAGTTTTTTTTATTTCAGTTTAGTTTTAGTGAGTTCAACAAGTGATTTAGTAGTTTTAGTTTAGTTTTATTTTGAAGGAATTGACTAGTTTTTAGTTTAGTTTTATTTTGAAGGAATTGACTAGTTTTTAGTTTAGTTTTATTTTGAAGGAATTGACTAGTTTTTAGTTTAGTTTTATTTTGAAGGAATTGACTAGTTTTATTTCGGTTTTATTTTGAAGGAATTGACCAGTTTTTAGTTTAGTTTTATTTTGAAGGAATTGACTAGTTTTTAGTTTGGTTTTATTTTGAAGGAATTGACTAGTTTTAGTTTGGTTTTATTTTGAAGGAATTGACTAGTTTTTATTTCGGTTTTATTTTGAAGGAATTGACTAGTTTTAGTTTAGGTTTTATTTTGAAGGAATTGACTAGTTTCAGTTTGTTTTTTATTTAGTTTTAGTTTTTCAGGTATTAAGAGTAAACCTTGACTTGTAGAAGCTGAAAAGGATGAAAGAATGTTTGACACCAAATATGTTTTATCATCAAGTCTTTTTTAATTTCATTCTTTAACCACGAAGCATAGCGGCTGCTGCAGGACAGGAAGTGATCCAGGGAGAAAACAAAGCTGAATTTATCTGCAATTCAGTTTAGTTTTATATTGTTCATTGTAGTTTTTATTTTAATTTCAGTTAACTAAATTATTTTCTCATTGCTAGTTTTAGTTTTAGTCTTAGTTTTCATTAACTATAATAACCCTGGTTCACAGTTTATAAATCGCCCCAAACATGCAGCCAGGTCCGTCTGTTTGGGGGTTACCTTGATACGAGACACTGATTAAAAATGTGTCCGAGCCCACCGAGGCAAATTCGTCCTTCAAATGTGAATTATGTTGAATTAAGTCAATTATCTCAAGCTGGATGTTCACAAGCAGATTAGAAGCCCTGACTGTGAATGACGAGGAAGAATAGAGATGCATTTTATTTTGAAAAGTGTTGTATCCACCTGAAGTTAGACGCCTCCTGGAGTTAAAGAGAGTTTCTGAAGATGTTTGAACTGAATGTTGTTTTTGTTTTGCAGCTGTCGACAGTGTTTTAAAGAGAATGACGATCATCGGAGTCATCTTGTCCTTCCGCTCGCTGGCTCAGGAGGCTCTGAGAGATGTAAGAGACACACACACACACTCTCTGTCTCTCACACTCTCCCTCTCTCTCTCTCTCTCTCACACACTCTCTCTCTCTTTCTCCCTCTCTTTCTCTTTCTTTCTCTCTCTCTCTCTCTCTCTCTCTCTCTCTCTCTCTCTCTCTCTCTCTCTCTCTCTCTCTCTCTCTCTCTCACACATACACTCACACACACTCTCTCTCCCTCTCTCTCTCTCTCTCTCACACACACACTCTCACACTCTCTCTCTCCCTCTCTCACACACACACTCACACTCTCTGTCTCTCACACTCTCCCTCTCTCTCTCTCTCTCTCTCTCTCTCTCTCTCTCTCTCATACTCTCTCTCTCACACTCTCTCTCCCTCTCCCTTTTTCTCTCTCTCTCTCACCCTCAGTAACACCTGAGCTAAATCTCGTCTCCGTTGAGCTACATCTAATTATTTTCCTCACTGATCGATCTCTCTTTATTAGCAGCGCTGTTCGTTCATACTAATGTAACATAAAATGTTTTACATCCTAAAAAACAAAAACATTAAAATAACTAAATAACGACTCAATTAAAACAGGAACTGAGGAAACGCTGTCATTACTCTTATGAATTGGCAATAAGGAAGCACCGCAGGTAGAATAAAAAGATATAAATTGAGAATACACAAAGATAATAACCGATTGTTTTTAGTCTAGCTTTTATTAAACTGTTTATGAAACGTTATCTCTTTTTATTTCCTTATACTTTTTTATTTTAACCTATTTTTACTGACTTTTAATAAACTTTTTCTCTTATTGTCTCTATTTTTTTTATTTTTTTTTTTTTTATATTATATTTTTATTTGATGATTTTTGTGATAAATCTCTTTTTTTTTGTTTAAATTTTTCTTTGTCATCCTTTTGTCTACACTTATTGTCTTATCATCAGCTAGTGAATCATTTTAAACAACATTAACCTGTTTGAAAAGTTATTATATAAATACATTTTGATGGATTGATCGAATAAATAAGAAAATATATCTTAATGTCAGAAAATGAGTCTAAAATCCTAAAATGGAATCTTGTCTATTTTTTTTTTCCTCTGGTTTGTTTTTGTTATATTATATTTTTATTTGATGATTTTTATTATTAATCCTTATTATACATTTTTTGTTTGTTTGTTTGTTTTAATTTTTATCATTCATTTTTGTTCCTTTTCTTTATATCGTCCTTTTGTCTACACTTATCATCTTATCATCAGTTAGTGAATCATTTTAAACAACATTAACCTGTCTGCTTATATAAATACATTTTTAATTGATTGATCGAATAAATAAGAAAATATATATTAAAAATCGTCAGAAAATGAGTTTAAAATCCTAAAATGTGTCTCCGTCTCTTCTCCAGGTGTTATCCTGTCATATTCCTTTCCTGGTGAGTTCTGTGGAGGATTTCAAAGACCACATTCCCAGAGAGACGGACATGAAGGTACAACGACCACCTAAAAAAAAAAATACATTTACAAATATTCTTAAAAACCAGAACAACCTCCAAATCTTTTTTTCTTTTTCTTTTTTTCATCTTTTGTGTCCAGGTGGCCATGAACGTCTACGAGCTTTCGTCGGCGGCGGGTTTACCGTGTGAGATCGACCCGGCCCTGGTGGTGGCTCTGTCCTCACAAAAGAGCGGTGAGACGCAAGAACATGCACGTCTTTTTACCCTTCAGCAACGCACACGTTCCTTTTCTCCTCCTAACGCCGCCTCGTCCTCGTCTGTCTGTGCAGAGAACATCAGCCCGGAGGAGGAGTACAAGATCGCCTGTCTGCTGATGGTGTTCGTGGCCGTCTCATTGCCGACTCTGGCCTGCAACGTGATGTCACAGTACAGCCCCGCCATCGAAGGTAAGGACGCCACCTTGGAGCAAAATATCAAAGATGTGATGTGTCCATGTGGTGTAGTCAAATTTAAAAGTGTAAAAAAGTGAAAATAAACGTATGAATAACTTGAACATATCCTTTTTTTGTGGACCCAGCATCAAATGTCTGCTTTTAATTCATTTAGAGAGAATATATTAGAGGATTATGGTAAAAATGTCTAAGTGGTGTAACCATAAAAACTTTGTACCAAATAATTCAACTTGCTTAAAAACAGTAAATAGTCAATAAAACACCATATCAACTAGTTTGGCATGATCTTACATTATAACTTTTATATTAAATAAAGCTAATGGAATACTATTGTTCTAAATATTACATTACATTTAATCTGGGTAACCATGGAGATCAGGAAATATATAACTTTAAATAAATAACTTAAATACACTGTAGGTGATAAAATATTGATCATTCTTTTGTGGTTACACCATTTGACATTTTCAGGAGCATTCAGTCTTACTGTTGGTTAAAAGCAGTGCAAATATTTCAAACCAACAAAAATATAAAATATACATTTTAACAAACCTGATGCTGCTTTTAAGACATTTTTTAAAGATATTTTTGAATTGCTCATCTTGCCAACCCTATATAACATTTATTTTCTTTAGTTAAGTTAATAGGGTCCTCAACTTAATATTTAAATTTTGAGATCAATGTTGGTTATCCGCATCCTCACATAGCACATAGGAATCTAATATAAAGCAGAAAACAATTAATTAAACATTAAACATTAAAACAAATCTATTAAATATTTACTGAAAATAATAAAATGAAGTCTGGAGAAGAAGTGCTGATCAACCCTTCAAACTAAAAAGTAATAATACATAAAATTAAAACACTCCTACATTTGTGCTGACTTGAATATAATTTCCTCCCTTTCAGATTAAAGCTATAATAAATGGCTCATAGAGACGCAGCGGACTCTGAAAGCAGCACAGGAAGAAAAAAAAACACATGAACATTCATAGGAAACATAATTTGCTGCATCAATGGCACGAAACTGTGCTGCATGCAAATGAAATCGACCTCACATCCTCAGATTGATTCATTTATGAGCCTTATTATCTCCATTACCTTAAAAAAAAAAACTTAACGTCCCTTTAATGTGACCTATTCAACCTGATTTGTTGCCCGAATCCAAATAAACAATTTTTATCCGGTTAAATAAACGAGATATTTATTGAAACAGAGACGTATTATTATTATTACTATTGTGGCTCAATGAGGATGTTGATGAGGTATCGCTGACATTCGTCCCTCAAGGATGAATTATCAAGACGTTTTCCGCCTAACAACCTTGAAATGAGAGCCGCCATTGTTAATAAGGGACATTTGAAAAGGATAATGAGGTGTAATGGGCTCCGCCATTGTTTAGTATGCAGACTGTGTGCTGGCCGGCAGATCTTAATACACGTCGCCACGCCAACCGTTTCCACAACTTGTAATTAGACGGTTGTGTTTTTTTATAGTTACGATACTTTCTATGCATCTCACACACACACACACACACACACACACATTATAGCTGCCGACTGCATTAGACACTAAAATGAAATCCATATTTTTCCTCTTTGAACTCGGACATTTAAATCCTCTTAAACATTAGACTTGAAACCAGATTTAATTGATTTTGTAATTTGGATGCTCTCTTGGAGTCTCTTCTTGTTCTTCTGTTAACCGTGTGTGTGTGTGTGTGTGTGTGTGTGTGTGTGTGTGTGTGTGTGTGTGTGTGTGTGTGTGTGTGTGTGTGTGTGTGTGTGTGTGTGTGTGTTTGCTGCCCCCTGCAGGCCATTGTAACAACATCCACTGCCTGGCCAAAGCCATCAACCAGATCGCTGCGGCTCTCTTCACCATCCACAAGGGAAGCATAGAGGACCGCCTCAAAGAGTTCCTGGCTGTAAGATGAATACATGTTTCACTTTAATCTTTATTCTTTGGTCATCTACATATGTTTTTACACTCTATTCCCTCTACCGAACACACAGTATGTTGCTTTAATGCTGCTGAATAGCTCCTAAAATATTTCTAATTTAACCATCCTCCGTTTGATTTGACTCTTTATGAAGCATAAATATATAAATTATCACCCAATTCTGTGTTAAGACCTTTTAAGACAATTTTACTCCAACTTATTACCAAAGGTTTTACACATATTTGTAGTAATTAATGGTCAATAGACCTCATTTAAATTAAATAATACCTTTTTTAAAAATTGACCTGAGGAGAGATGATCATTCAGTTGTAGCACATGTTCAGTTTGCTCATTAATGGTCCTGAGTGGAAATGCCAAAAATAAGAAGAAAAGCTGAAATTTGGCCTAAAAAAAGGTATGAAAGTTGAGTTTGATGTCACATTATCAGCTTCTGCTTCCTCTACTGGACACAAAGGGTTAGGGTTACATTATCCTGCTGTTTTAATTTTAATCCTAGTCAGCAGATGATTACACACACATACACGTAAACATATGACATAGTTGCTCATTTGTGTCAGGGAAGATGAATAACAAGAATTCCCATTGCAACACATAACCCTGAGTGTGTGTGTGTGTGTGTGTGTGTGTTTGCAGCTGGCCTCCTCCAGCCTGTTGAAGATCGGACAGGAGACGGACAAGATGACGACACGTAACAGAGAATCTGTCTACCTGCTGCTGGACATGGTGAGAGATAAAACACACACTTCATTTTAATGCCTCCACTGCAGAATCACCTGAGACATCTTTTATATATATATTTATTTATTTACATGGTCACCGCACGTCCTTAAAAAGTCTTCAGTTTAGTTTTTGATATTCAAGGACTGAAAATGTGTTAATGTCTGGAGTTGTAGGTGTTCAGTTTATATTATTAATCATTATTTTACATAAACCAACCAGTCTGTTATAGCCAGCTCCATCCCTGCACTTCCCTTCCAGGACCTTCACAATAAAAGCACCTTACACTTATCCTTATGTATATTCAAGCTGTTACCAAACAAGATTCATCACAACCAGCACATAAATATTAACATCTGAGGCTAAACATGTCTACTTATTAATTAAAATATAAAATAATCAGCAGTTGGAACTATAATGAAACTAATCCATACAGTCCTATATAAATGACTTCAAAATTATCTCCATTTCAACTCACTATAATAGTAAAATCCTGCTTTTGCGTTATTATTATGTCTCATATTATATTATATATGAGTACAGCAATCACATGTGACACTTTTCTGCATTGAATACTTACAATGAAAAACTTACATGATAATACATACTATTACTGAAGGGACATTAGTATTTATACACAATTAAAGGATCTAAATACTTCCTCCACAACTGTTTGCTGAGCAGTTTTAATACAATAATTTATTTTCACAGAATAAATACATAAAGGAATAAGTTTGTTACTTATCTTTTTCAATTTTAATAAAACTCAGGAGTCTAATTTGCTGTTTTCTTTTGTGGCAGTATTTGTATTATCCTCAATGAGATATTAAAGAAGTGTTAAAAGTCATTAAATCTGTGCCGATCCCCTGCTGTAGTGTTAACAGTGTGTGTGTGTGTGTGTGTGTGTGTGTGTGTGTGTGTGTGTGTTTCAGATCGTGCAGGAGTCTCCGTTCCTGACGATGGATCTGCTGGAGTCGTGTTTCCCCTACGTCCTGCTGCGAAACGCCTACCACGCCGTCTACAAACAGAGCATCAGCGCTAACGCATAAACACACACTAAAAACACACACATACACACACACAGACGGCCTGTATGTAGACACACACACACACATACACACACTAAAAACAACAAAAACAAACTAAACACTAGACCTACAATGCCTCAACGTACAATTCTGTCAAAAAAACAAAAAATGCACCTGTAACACACTAAACCTGAACAAATACACTAAAAACGGCCAAAACGAACATGAGAAAAAGACACACGCTGACGTCTCAGTGCACAACGATGACATAAAAAACGTACTTAAAATTAGACAAACGTGACCAGAACAGTGCGGACGCCTCCGACGCACTGAAACAGACACACAAACACTTAGCTGGATGAAGTTGGGGGATCAGTGTCTTTATTTTAATCATTGTACTTTTTTTCCACTACGTTGCCAGGGGACCATAACCATAGCAACACATAATATACCATATGTTTTGATTGGTATAAAAAGGACAAAAATATAAATATATAGTATATATATAGTTGACACTAAAATATTCCTTTTTTCTCTCTTTTTCTCTCTCTTTCTCTCTCTTTCTATCTTTCTCTCTTTTCTTTTTGTTTTTGATGAAAGATTTGAGATTTTTAGTGGCCAGCTGACAAACTTCTATGTGGTGGATTTGGATGCTTTATTTTGGGGAATGCAAAAAAATGAATCTGATGTGATGTGTAGTTTTCCTTTTTTTCTTTTTTTTCTTTTCTTTTTTTTTTCTTCTTCTTTTATTATATTGAGGAGTTTGGGTGAGGATTCCTGTGTTTATAATGAAAGACACATTGCTTGTTAATGTAAGTTTACACACACATTCATACATAGATAAATAATATATATATACACACACATACATATACACATAAATAGAAAGAAAAACATCCTAAAACTACACACACACACACTCACACACACACTTGTATAACATGGTGATGTTTTCTTTCTTTTTTTCTAGCTAGTCGTAAAATGAACTTTTTTGTGGGTAAAGATATAATATCTGTATTCTACTTTGATGTGAACTGAACTCGTCTGTTTTTAAATGTTTATGTTTCTGTTTTATTTTTATGATGATGACCGACGACAATGATGATGATGATGATGATGATGATGATGACGATTTGCCAAATGTGTTAACACTTAAAAAAGAAAAAAGGAAAAAAAAAAGAAAGAAAGAAGAAGAAAAAATTGTGTATCAGGGGCTTGCAAAGTTTGAGAGTGTTTGGGTGTTTAAAACATGAGGGAAGGGGAAGGGGGGGGGGGATGAAATGACATTTTAAGTGTTTTTTTTGGGGGGGGGGGGGGTGATAGACGCTCTGGACTATGCGGCAGCTCGGTTAACAGAAGGGGGGGTTTAACAATGACAGAGGGAACAAACTTTAAATTAAACAATACTGCAGTAACACTACAGTAACAGTAACAGTATAAAACACTACAGGCTAATATTCCCCTCAGCTGCTGTTAATAAAAACTCTCCTGGTCGGTGCTGCTTGTTTGTTCCCCCTTAAAAAAAGTAGAACTGAACAATCCAGACATCATATAATTTATATTTAAAAAAAACTGTTTCTGACTTCTGGCTCCTTTCAAAATAATAAACCTGAAATGTTCAGTTTTCATCTTTATATCAAGGGATGTTTTTTCTTTCCTGCTTCTAATTTTTGGCCCAGGAGGAGGAGGAAGAGGAGGAAGAGGAAGAAGGGAGGAAACAGTGCCTTGCCCCCCCCCCCTCCCCTCAAAAAAAAAACCTAAAAAGGCACCTTAACAGCAGCTGAAGAGAGGGAGCGCTCACCACCTTTACACCTTACACTCCACCGTTAGATTTAAACGTGTTAGTATTTCTTAACTTAATAATAAATTAAAAAAAATAAAAGGAGCATTTAAAGTAACCAGTTCCTCCATTCTCCATTCAACACACACACACACATAAACATGACAAAGAGAGGAGGGGAAAACTCTGTAAATCCTTAAAAAAAAAGATCTGTGAAAGTCAAAGAAAAACCTGGAGCTGCAATAAGATAAATAAAAAAATAAATATATATATTAAAAAAAAAAAAACTAAAAAAAACCCTCTTGGTGACTATTTCACTGGATTTGTAAAACTGTGGTCGATGATGGTCTTTCCATACTTTGAGGCGGTTATGTGCGGGACCTTTTTATTTTTATTTTTATTTTTATTTTATTTTGTAGGATAGACGGCCTCGAGACAAGACGGGGACGATTCTGACAAAGTGCAGTCTGATTTTTTTTTTTTCCTCCTTTTATTTTGAAATTCTTCTCGATCAAGGCATGGCAAAGGGCTTCATATTGAGACACTAAACACAAACCATGCTCCCTTTATGCCAGCCCTCTGCTAATGCATCACTAACTCCACAGGGCTCATCATGCATACTACTCAAGACTTTCTAACCTAATAGATAAACAAACAGGAAGTGGAAGTGGCATTTACAGTATGTAGCAGGAACACACTAAAAAAAATTAAATAATCTAGTAAATGAAGCGTTGTACACTTCACAGTTTTAAAGGGTTATTACGTGTCTGTTTCCGGTCGGTTAGTATGCATTATAAGCACGACGGGACAGGACGGATCTGTTGGCAAGCATTTGATGTGGAAAGGTTTGCTTGGTTTTTTTTTGTTTTTGTTTTTTTTCTTTTCCTGAAGCTCTTTTTTGTGTCTCTGATTCCACCGTGTAACTTAAAAATAACATGAATAAAATCAACTTTAGGGCTGTGTCAGACCTGAGATGAGTGTGTGAAGGTGTTTTAAAAGGAAAATGGTAGGCTATAAAATACTAAGTAGCCAGCAGACAACGTATAAAATGTATAGCTGTCCATATTCATTCATTTTCAGTATTTTTTTAAAAGTGAGTAAATATGGGAATTTTGTTTTACAGCATCAGAAGTCTCAATAAGTTTACAAGGTTCCCGCCAAAATTGTTAAAATGTCCATTGACCCTCCTGTTGTCCTCGAGTCAAGGAAGGAAGGAATGGAGAAAGAAGGAAGGTAGGAAAGGATGGAGGAGGTAAGGAAGGACAGGCGGAAAGAGGGAAGGGATGAAGGAAGGGAGGAACAGGTTAGGGTTAGGAATAAATCTGCTATTTAGACCCCGTCTATATCAACAGGAAGCTTAATATGCCAACAAAGGAGTTACAAATGTATTAATTGTTCTTAAAAAATGTAGATTTGTTTGTTGAGTTTGGTGTTGAAATAGTAATATCAATCCTCTTTTGTTCACTTCGTTGGTGAATTCAGAGTAGAAATACAAGAGATAGAAAGATAGTTTTTATGTTAAGAAGTCGGACACAAATTTACCATAATCGTCATGACAACGGCAGCGCCATGACAACGGCAACGACAATTAATGGACTTATTATCTGGTGCTGAGCAACGTTGAGTTTATCAAATATACTTTCCTCTGTTTTCCAGCTAAATGTGTTTGTAATAATAGACCAAAGTAGACGTTTAATAACAGGTAATTATATTAATCTGTTCTCATTTGATCCAAAACTACAGTTTACTCTATAGGCCTATTAACAGGAAGCTTAATATGCCGACGAAGTAGTCACTAATTTATTCATTGTTGTTAAAAATGATTTGTTTGTTGGGTTTGGTGTTAAAATAATAATAATAATAATAATCCTCCTTTGTTCACGTAATTGGTGAATTAAAAGTAGAAATACAAAAGCTGGAAAGATACTGTTTTTATGTTTAGACGTCAGAGACAAATTTGCCATAATCACCATGACAACGGCTCATTTGGAAACTGGAGTTATCATCTGATGCTGAGCAACACTGAGTTAATAAAATATACTTTCCTCTGTTTTCCAGCTAAAGATAAAGGAAGCTACCTGGAGGAAACTTTAACTTCCTTCCTTCCTTCCTTCCTTCTTTCCTCCGTCCTTCCTTCCTCCTTTCTTTCCTTTCCTCACTTCCTTCCTCCCTCCTTTCCTTCCTTTCTTCCTTCCCTTCCTTCTTTCCTCCCGTCCTCCCTTCCTCTTTTCCATTCTCCCTCCCTCCCTCCTTCCTTCCCTCCCTCCTTCCCTTCCTTCTTTCCTGCCGTCCTCCCTTCCTCTTTTCCATTCTCCCTCCTTCCTTCTGTCCTTCCTTCCTATCTGTCCTCCCTTACTTGTGACTAATGTGAAATTAATTGATGTTTGTTTCACTTTGCACTTGGTAAATAATCGTAGGCTTCATCATCCCTAACAGTTATTTAAACTATGACCATGAAATATCTTTAAAAAGTCTTAAATGTAACTTAAACCTGCAGAAACCCTGTTAAACTGTACTTTTGTATTAATAATTAATTATTATCCACTAAATCTAAACTTGAGATGAAATTACAAACTTGAGAATTACAAAACAAACATCTGCAGCACTAATGAAGATGAAACAGGTGATTTAGCTGCAGAGCTGCTATTAACCACCAGGTGGCGCCAAAAGAAAACTATTAGACATCAAACATCATGTATCTTCAGATCTGATGTATATGAAATCAATACTGATATTTTATTGCTGTTATTGATATAAATCACAGAGATACACAGATGTTCATGTACAGATTAACAGACAAGAGTTGATCCATTTCATTCAGTGATTGATTGATTGGATTTACATTAAAATAATCAGTTTATTTAAAAAATGAATCGACACCTGTGCTTGTCAACTGTAAACTTCACTTTGCATAGATGTAACTTATAACTGTTAAAGTGGCCAAACAGTTAAAAAACAAATTATATGTGTTTTTTATAGTTAAATACAATAAAAGGGAAATATAGTTTCACAGCAGACATTGAGGCAGAGGTGTGACTAGTACCGAAAATCAGATTCTCCAAATGTCTGCCGTTAAAATAAAATATAAAGACACACTGACAGTATTTTAAAAAATGTTTAATTGGCTAAAAACTTCATAAAAGTGGTGTTAAGAGTTTTATATTATCTGTATTACGCTCCCTAAGTGTTGCAATGTGGTACAAATTATAAAAAAGGTGGTTTAGTTAGTATGAAATGCTCAATATACATGAGTTCATACATAGCTGTTATTGTTCAAACCTTAAATTATGAATAGACTTAATTATTCAACTTAAAGAAAATACTGAATACTTTGTGTGTCATATAATGATTTACTAGCAAAGTAGGTTTTTATATGTTATAAAATGTGTAAATGTTAATTATTGAGACATTTCTTTTCAAAGATTATGATATTTGGTATTAAAGTAGAGTTTTAAAGAAATCTAAATATGCTAATATGTAGTATGACACAAAACTACTCACTGAAAACTAAATATTTAAGTATTTTCTATCAGTTAAATAATTATTAAGAGTATTTTTAAGGACGTTTTGCTATAATAACTACATATGAGCCCAAATATATTAAACCAACACTAACAGACTGAATCAACTCAACACTTAACATGTATTTTTCTACAACTTGTACCAAAATGCGCCACACTCTCAATAAAATATCCTAAACTTTAACCTTGAAATACCTGCTAATTACTCAGAAAGTTCCCAGGAAATTAAGTATAAGATGAGCGAACTTGTATAATAAAACTTTATGTAAACAAAACAGTGACATTTTGGACATTTTGAAACATTCAAGAAGAGAAATAACGGAGAAAATTAGCCAGAATAATGATTTTATGTTTGGTATAATAAGTAGAAAACGGTGGATTACGTCAAGTATAAAATCATTAAAGTTATTTAATTTCATAACTGTAAGTATGAACATATTGTGTAACGTTATGAAACTAACCAGCAAACATGAAACAACCGAACGTAACCGTTAGCACGTTAGCTAGCCGAACTAAGCTAACCTGAGTCTATATTACTGGATTACTTTGAATTAAATTGGTTTAATTTGCTGGTTTTTCTTGGCTACAAAATACTAAGTAGTCAGCAGACAAAGTATAAAATATATAGCTGTCCATATTCATTCCTTTTCAGTATTTTTTTAAAGTGTGTTAATGTGGAAATGTTTTGTTTTACAGCATCAGAAGTCCCTCAGCAAGTCTACAAGTTTCCCACCAAAAGTGTTAAAATGTCTGTTAACCCTCCTGTTGTTCCCGGGTCAAGGAAGGAAGTTAGGAAGGGAGGAAAGAAGGAAGGAAGGGAGAAAGGAGGAAGGTAGGAGGGAGGGAGGAGGGAAGGAAGGAGGGAGGGAAGTTAGGAAGGAAGGAAGAAGGAAGGAAAGGAGAAAGAAGGAAGGTAGGAGGGAGGGAGGAGGGAAGGAAGGAGGAAGGACAGACAAAAGGAAGGAGGAAGGAGGGAGGAAGGAAATGAAGGAAGGACAGAAGGAAGGAAAGATGGAGGGAGGGAAGGAAGGAAGGAAAGAAGGAAGGGAGTGAAGGAAAGAAGGACAGAAGAAAAGGGGAAGGAAAGGAAGGAGAGAAGGAAAAAAGGACAGAAGGAAGTTAAGAAGGAAGGAAGGAAGAAAGGAGGGAGGGAAGGAAGGAAGGAAGGAACAGTCAAAACAGACGGGGTCAATTTGACCCGGGAGGACGACAGGAAGGTTAAGAGGCTAACTAATGCTAATGTGCTAATAGCGTTCATTTGATATCATACTTCCACTTAATTTATGAGCTGAAAACGGACAAACAAAGGTAAGTTTTAATTTTCGTGAGTATAATATTATAATACTAAGACAGTAATCGAGGTTTTAGTTACAAAGTGAGGTGTGAAAACTGTTCTGGCTGCCTTTAAACTTCATCAAGAGAAGCTGCTTGAATCTGTACTGATATTTAAAAATGAACGTATTAACTTCTGCCGACAGTCTCTCGGTGAGCTGCACAGAGGTCGATGTCCTGTCGCGTTGATGCTACGCGTCCAGTCGGAGCGTAAAAGTCCGTCTGTTGGTTCCTTCGGAGTATCGTCGATAAATTGGCCGCCTCTCTTTTGGGACTTTTTGGGACTTTTACTCCTGCGATCAGCCGTCCTGAGGGCTGCTGTCGTCCTCGTCCTCTTCAGGTACTGAACTGTCCAGCTTACCTGCACACACACACACACACACACAAACACACATTTAATGCAAATACTAGGAGTGAAAAAATACATAGATTCAATGATCAACAAACCAATAGCATCATTTAAAAGCTTGGAGTGTATCTTGGCAGCGCTATCTTGAAAATTTCAGGTGCATGCTGGGAATAATAAAAACACGGATTCTACTTATATGGGCATGAGGCGGGGCCATGGGCAGAGCGGGGAGGTTGCTATGGGTGCAAGGGCTGTATCTCGAGGACATTGGTCAATCAACCTGTCAATCAGGACGTAGCCACGCCCTAATGCATACCCTGCTTTATCGTCACATATAAAATCAGGGAGGCCAAAATGTCCCAAATGAACATCATACTGCATTGAAGAAGGCTTTAAACTAGCGATTGAGACCATGAAACACATTTTGAAAACGTTTACTGAGGTTAGAAATCAAGTGAGAAGTTGGTGAATTCTCCATTGACTTGTATAGAGATGGTCGCCCCCTGGTGGCCTTTTGATAGAATGCAGTTCTAAGTTACTTCCTCATTGGCCTCATTTCAGAATGAATGGAAGTGATTGTGATGTGTTTGACTTTGTGTTATCGTCAAACATTGAGTCGTCGTCCGTTGAGTTGACATCATATCATATTATGAAGAATCTTGTGATTTACACCTCTAATAAATAGTATTTTAAAGATTTGAAAGCTGTAACATTTGACTTTAAGTGTCACATAATTATATCATAAAATCTCACTTTGTCCTGTTTTTCATGCATTTGCAAATATTCTGACGTCACCAACAGTTTCATATCACAATACAGTTTTTATCTTGTGCTACACTTTCATTATGTATGAAATATTAGCTCTTTATTTTAATTATCTGGGATTCACCTGTTGCTAAAATCCTCCAGAAGTGAGCAACAATTTCACATCACCGTTGTGCAAAAACAAACTTTTTTAATGTAATCCGATGACCTCCACATTGTGAATACGTTAGATAAAGTGATGGTAATGAAAAAAAAAAGAAATTAAAGCAATATTTTGACTTCAAATAAAGCAAACCAAACATTTTTCATCACTTTTCTTTGTATAAAGCCTTCTCCACCAAACCCAACATGTTTAAAATAACGTTTTAAACCAAAAAAAAAAGAAAAATGAGAAAAGCTTTAACAGTATTTCCTATTCTTGCGTCACCACATATACTCAAACACAAGATAAGGACCAACTAACTAAGGAACTCTTGGCAGTAAAGTGTGAACAGTAAGTCCCAGTAATAAATCCTCCTTTTTTTCGGCATCAACAGGAAATACCTGTTAAAGCCTTGAAGAGGATGAAATGTGGGGGGAAAAAACTGAATATTTGTCTTTACTGTAGAAGAAAAACCAGATATCAGTCACTTAAAAAAAAAAACCAAGTTAATCCAAGGTGAAAAATGTTGTTTTTAAATAGTATTTCACATGTTTTTTTGCTTCTCTTCATCCCATCTGTGGATATTTTCCCCCTCTTTGGGCCGTGTAATAAAAACACTGAGACTCGTGTTGCATAAACCGCACACTTACTCACAAACAAGCGCACATTTCAAGCTGTTAATGCAGTGACGGGAGGGGTGCTGATCTCCAAACAGAAGGGTCACACAGATGTGTAGAAAGCAGACATGTTAATGCTATTTATTGCTGCACAAATGGTACACACAAACAAAACATCCTTCCTAAAACCTTTTTTCTCTCTCTCTCTCTCTCTCTCTCTCTCTCTCTCTCTCTCTCTCTCTCGCTCTCTCTCTCTCCTTTTAATCTTGTACTTTTAATGCTTTAATCTCTTAATGGTTGTCCCGATACTCTGTTAAATCCATTTGGTTTTTAGGTCTTTTTGAAGTGCAAAAGAAGGAAACAACATTTACTCACTTATTCACCTCTTACATGACTCCAAATACGACCAGATTTCTATCATTTTAACATAAAAATACAAGTTTAAAGACTGTGTAAAGTGAATTCAGACATTTTCTTCTAAACACATTAAATAGGTCATAAATGTATTTCTAAAAAAGGTGGAAAAAGCATTTCAACCATTTAGATTTGAATTGTGGAGCTTGGCTTCACAAGCTGTGTTTCAAGATACTACTACTACTACAGTCTACAGTTAGCCAGTTTAGCCGAGTTAGCCGCTGAGCTAGCAGCAGAAAGCTCTCAGACGTAGCGTCCATGTTTCTGGTAGAGGTGGTGACTTTGATTGACAGGTGACACTTGGTAGGGGGCGGGGTTCAGGATTTAGTGGGTGGGTCTGAATCATAACGCAGCGGTGATTAGCATAAACACGCCCTGCTGCTGTAGAGGTATAAATACATTCAGCACACACTACTACTACTACAGTCTACAGTTAGCCGAGTTAGCCACCGAGCTAGCAGCTGAGCTAGCAGCAGAAAGCTCTCAGACGTAGCGTCCATGTTTCAGGTAGAGGTGGTGACTTTGATTGACAGGTGACACTTGGTAGGGGGGCGGGGCTTCAGCGGACTCGGCGGCCACGCCCACAGCGTTTGGGAGCAGAGAAAGAGGCTGATTTTTACACAACTTTGAAGCCTAATTTCATATATTCGGCGATTTTTTTAATCATTCAAATTTGGCAGAGTGGTTAACAACACACTTTTCTGTGGTGTGTCAAACTCAGAACACATATTTATTCTTACTTTACACAGACTTTAAAGAGCATTGCTAAAGGAGAAATAACATTAGACATCGAGTAAATGTTTCAATATAATACATCTTTATTAACAGCCATTTCTACACAAGCAAAACCTCACCAACATCACCTACAGTTTGTTTTAAATTAAGCTTGATTCAGTACAGTTGAACCGAAATCTCTCTACGTGTTGTGGGTCGGTGCGTGAAAGAGCTGTCGCTAAATCAAATTATACAGTATTAGTGAGCGTGTTAAAGCACAAGAGTGTGTTTGTTAAATGGGGATCAGATGAGGAGGATGAGTAGGGGAGGAGGAGGAGTGGTGGAGAAAGAGAAGAGGGAAGAGTTTGTTTACGGAGAGATGAAAGAAGTGAGCTATCGGGAGACGGAGTCGGGACTGGTAGCTTCCTTTTTGTGGTCACATGACAAATCTGAGAAAAAAGGTGAGAGAGAGAAGAGAGAGAAGAGAGGTGGAAGGGAAAGATGCAAAGCCATAAAAGGAGAGAAAGAGAGAAGAGAGGGAGAGTAGATGAGTTAGTAATGTTAGTATTTTCTCACAGAATGACAGAACATGCAAACATGGAGTGAATAATTAGATATAAACTGTGTTTTAAGAGTGTGTGTCAGTGTTTATTGTTGCTGAAATTGTTCATTTGTGTTCATTTAGTAAAATTTAATTGCGTTTTTATTTTTAGGTTTTACTTGCTGCAGTAATTAACTTTTTGGCCACTAGGAGGCAGAAAAAACAACAAACTGCCATCATAATAAAGTTATTAACTGTTAATATTCACATCCGGCAGACACAGAATGACATTAGCGTTCAATCAGTGTTGTGTTTCGATCGATCTAATGAGCTGAAAGTCCAATATTCACTCATTTTATCTCTTATTTGGTCTTCTGAGAAAATTATCGGGCTCTTTAGCTGCTTAGATGTTCCACATTTTTCTCCAAATAGTCACTATCGTCATCTTTCTGCTGTTAGTTGCAGACAGCGTGTTTATCACAGCATGAGTAGGAGTTTGAGATTGATATAAAAAACATAATTAACCTCCTGAAATCCGACTTTTTGATTGGTATGGATTTTTAATTTCTCTCTGAACGGGAAGACGATGGGGTTTATTTTACTGTACAAAACAATTTAGTCACCAGTGTATAAAACTGTTTCCCTTTGCACGATTATAAAGTCCCGATGTCTTCAAATAAGTACTTCCCGATTAGCTGTGTTGTAGCTTGTTGCTGATGCTAAAATAATTCAAATTTCTGTTTCAACAGTAAAATTTAGAAAGGTTTTGTACCTGGTCGACTTTTGTCTGGGGATCAGCTGTTAATTGCCTCGACCAAGATGCCTGATATCACGTTTTTTTTACACTAATTAATGCATTAATTAGTTAAAGGTATTGTGCTTTGCTACCACTAGGTGGCATGTGCAAGGCGTGTACAAGAATGACGACAACAGGTCAAAGTTAAGTAGAATGAAGTATAAGGTTCAGCAAACCCAAAATATAATGTCCCCATATGAGGATGCAGGAGATTAATGCAGTTTTTAGGTAGATTACAAATAGAAAGTAAACCGTCAAGTCTAACTAAAATTATGATGTAATAAAGATTATTGTATAAACCAGCTCACTTATCTAATAGACAAATCTCTTTAAACTCCCGTATTGCTTTATTTAAACGTTAGTGACATTTATCAGCTGAAAGGACTCTTTGTCTCTTTGTGTGGTTCGGTTTTACTCAACAAAAGATCTTTGTTTAAGGTTAGGAAAAGATTTATTGCCTTAATGTCAACAAAGCAAACTTCTTCTGTCTTGTGCTTCAAGGAACTATTTTTTTTATTATTTAAAGGTGCAGTGTGTAGAATTTAGTGCCATCTAGTGGTGATGTTGAGTATTGCAACGAAGTGAATCTCCCCTTCACTTCGAAGCAAAACTAGCAAAACAAATTTAAAAAGTCCCTCTTGTTTGGTTTGTCCATTCTGGGCTACTGTAGAAACTTAGAGAACCTGCTCTCTATGTTTATATGAAGGTCTCAATCTAATGTAACAACAACACAACAGGATTAAACACCAATTTAAAACATACTTATTAATATTATATTCCATTTCTGCCACTAAATTCTACGCACTGCACCTTTAATCGAGATTAACTTCTTCCCTCAACCTTAGCTAAGTGCTTTAATAGTACTTCAGTCACTATGAGAAGATGTTTCAGTCCGTCAGTGAACATTTTTGCAGCGTGGCAGTTTATAAAACAATATTTACTCGTTATATTGTTAGATTATATAATCCAGGCGGCGTTATGTTTCCAATAAAAAGGTTTGCTGTGGCAGATTAGTCGAGTTTATTCTTAGTTTCCAGCAGATAGATGTTTGTTTTTTTCTTATTTGGTGGTTAAATTTGATGTAGAGATATAGTTGAGTGTAAAATAATATTATTATTGTGATTATTATTTAGTTTTGTGTGTTTGTGTGTGTAAGGCCAACAGTATACGCCAAATTAAATTTAATACTTGTTTAGTTTTGGGGTTTACGACGAAACAGAACACTTGATTGATCAGATTGGTGAGACAAATGTTTTAAAACTCTTTCAAATTGTTTCATAATTATTTTTAAATTAAATTAATTAATTGTTCTGGTTTTGTTGATTCGCCATAAACTAAAACCCTGCGATCTTTTGTTGTAGCACTAGCTATGTCCGTCACAATAATCACATTATTGATTTATCGTACAATACATAGACACGACCTCGATCATATTTGCTGATCTTGACATTGTTGTATGGTTAGCGTAGCCTTGGTCGAGCTTACTTAAGGTGGACCAACGTTTAAGGTGGACCATCTATTCTTATTGTAGTGAAGTCAGCTGCTACTAAACTGAGAGTGGAGAAATGTTTGGCTGCTGAATCTCTCACAAATTTGTTTTTCTTTTCTTTTTTAAGACAGTGAAATGGAGTAATGTGTATATTTACTATTTAACTCATTTTTTTGTGAGCATCACCCCAACATATAAAAATGGCTCCAGACATTTCTAAATACTCCAAATTCTCCCTGGCAACCTCCCAAATAGTAAAATATGGTATTTGAACCAATTGTATCATTTATCGCGATTATTTCTGGGACAATATATCGTAAAGTAGTTATCTTGACAGACCTAGCATTAGCGTAAATTAAACAGACTTCTTAATAAGACAGCACATTTGAGTATACTGCTGGCCAAAGTGTCTTTTGTGACGATTTTGTTTACTCGCTAAAACTCGTTTACCCCCCGAGCTGTTGCTCTCCGCCACTCCTCTCTCCTGATTGGCTAACACCAGACTCGCCTCATTCCCATTGGCTTCCTCTGGCCCATTGTGATTGGCCCACAGGGTAGCGGCGGCATAGAGCTGCGCCGTGATCGGGCTCAGCTGGCCGTCCGCCTCGCCACAGAGCCCCGCGCCCAGAAGGTGTTGCTCCACCTCCAGCTGTAGCTCTGAGGAGAGAAGAGCACCTCTAGTGGAGAGACGCTGCAACTACAGGCAAGTCGCAGCGGAGCAAAAAAAAAAAAAAGTAGCCAAAATTAAATTAAAAGGTTTAATTTAAAGTAATCAGCACTGAAAGTTTAAAAAAAGAGAAAAAAACATCAAACTGAGGACGAAGAAAGCAGCTCATGTTGTTTTAAACTATAAATATCCCCCTGGGCCGGCGGTTTAGGGACGAGGCATTCGAGAAATTTGTCTCACATGTTTATATTTGGCAGCATGTTTAGAGAACGAGTTTTAGATGATTGACTTTACAAGCTCCAAAGTCACTCTGCGATAAATGTCCACAGTTATTCGAGGAATGAAAATAACATCAAACAGAGAAATCCACCCAAACATGAAATGGAAACTACAATAAAAAAAGCCAATTAACCCTGACATACTGTTCATTTTTTGTATTTCAGAGCCAGATTATTTTTTTATTTTAGCCAGATTGTTCCTAATGTGACCCACAATATACAAAAATGGAGATAAAATGCTTTTTTATATATGCAAATGTATAAATTTGACCTGTGTTTGTTAAAATAAATTACAAAATTAGCGTTAAAACATGTCGTTGTTTCATTATATTCTATAAAATGTTCTACTGGACCATAAAATAGTGATTATGAATGTCAGTTTTCCATTAGATTAATCAAACAGAAGGATTAATTAAACATTTATTAACGCCTGATGGGGAATTTATGAATGTGAATTAGTGTAAAGACTGATTATGAGTCAGAATATGCCTTTATTTAATTACCAACAAAGTAAAAGCAAATAAAAAAAGCAATTATAAGCAAAAGTTCTGCATTCAAAATCCTCAAATAACAATAAAAAGCTCAATTTAGAAGTTAAAGTACAAAGTCTGCATCTGTGAATTATATATAAATCAGATTAATCATTCATTAGTGTTTAAGCAGCATTTTGATGTTGTACTCTGTGTGTCAACGTGAAGCTAATTTAAACTTCATGTGCAGTTATTTAGTTTAGTCCAGTGGTTCCCAAACTAGGGGTCCGGCCCCTCCAAAGGGTCACTAGATAAATCTGAAGGGGTCATGAGATGATTAATGGGAGCGGAAGGAAGAAAATCAGTTTTTGACTTTTATCTAAACTTTTCACATGGTAGCTTTAAATAACTGTTTAAATGATCCAATATTTGACCTGAAATTGAAGTTTAGAGAGAATAAAAGCTTCTTTGTTAACAACCCAGACATATGAAACATGCATGATGAGCTCATAAGACTAAAAAATTTAGCTTTTAAATCTGAAAAGTAACTACAGCTGTATGTAAATGTTTTGGAGTAGAATTAACGCAAAATAGAAAATACTGAAGTACTCAAGCGTAGTACTTGAGTAAATATATTTATTTAAAACATCACGGCTTCTGATAATCAATAAATATAACCATTCATATTCATGTGACCGAACACTATGTAAATATCCGCTGTGTGTTTAGAGCACACGCCATGACTCATGATGCCGTTAGCTAACACACACTAACACACACTAACACACTAATATACACTCAGACATACACTAATACACTAACACACACTCATACAGTATACACACTAATACACACACTAATACACTAATACACACTCATACACCCACTAATACATACACACACACACACACACACACTAATACACACACTAATACACACTCACACACACTCATAATCACTTTAAACACATATACACACTCATACACAGTAAATTTTGCAGTGTTAGATCAACACTTAAAGAGTTAAATTTAACACTATTTAATTATTTAAGTGTTGATTTAACACTGCAAAATTTACTGTGTACACGCACTAACACACACTAACACACACTCACACACACTAATACACACTTATCTACACACACACACACACACACACACACTTACACACTAACTCAGACTAACACACTAATACACACTCATACACACACTAACACACACTCTTATACATTGAGACACACACACACTAACACACACTCATACATACACCCAACACACACTAACACACACTCATACATACACCCAACACACACTAACACACACTCATACATACACCCAACACACACTAATACACACTCATACATACACCCAACACACACTAACACACACTCATACATACACCCAACACACACTAATACACACTCATATACACTCACACACACACTAACACACACTAACACATACATTAACACACATTCACACACACACACACACACACACTAACACACACTGAGGCAGAATCAATAACAGAAAGCTTTTACTGTCTCCACTTCCTGGAACCGACTCAGTGCTGAACTCCTCCACACACTCATTCAGGCACTACATGCTTCTTTTCTTCCTCCTCTCTTCCTTTCTCTCTTTTTTTAAAACATAAAAACACACATGCACTTCTTCCTGCACAGTTACTACAACAAACATGTCAGTCTCACCTACATATATTTAAATATAAATATACGCTTGAAGGAAATATGCTGAGTCAGCGTCTTCAGCTTCCTGCTTTCCAGGGAAAAGCTTCTGTAACAGTTTTATAAATTATTCAGCTCGAGCGATAATAACAAAATGACATCAACAACAACAACGAAGTCTTTTAGAGATAAAAGCCGACAGCCGGGTGCTTCTTCTTTTGAAGAAGGAAGGAAGAGAGGAAAGAAGGAAAGGAGTAAGGAGGGAGGGAGGAAAGAAGGACGGTAGGAGGGAGGGAGGAAGGTAGGAGGGAGGGAGGAAAGAAGGAAGGAAGGAAAGAAGGAAGGGAGGAAGGTAGGGGGGAGGAAGGAAGGAGGGAAGGAAAGAAGGAGGGAGGGAGGAAGGAAGGACAGAAGGAAGGAAGAAAGGGGGCTAGACAAAGGAAAGAGAGAGGAAGGAAAGAAAGAGAGAAGGAGGGAGGAAGGAAAGAAGGGAGGGAGGAAGGAAGGAAAGGAATAAGGAGGGAGGGAGGAAAGAAAGAAGGGAGGGAGGAAGGAAGGAAAGGAATAAGGAGGGAGGGAGGAAGGAAGGAAAGGAGGAAAGGAAGAAGCAAGGAAGGATGGAAGGAAGTAAGGAAAGAAGTATAGAAGGAGGAGAAGAACGAAGGAAAAATTAAAGAAAGAGGGAGGGAGGGAGGAAGGAAGGAAGGAAAGAAGGACAGAGGAAAGAAGGAACAGTCAAAACAGACGGGGTCAATTTGACCCGGGAGGACAACAGGAAGGTTAAATCGAAGGCATTCAACATGAAATCTAAAATCTAAACAGTATCTTTAAAGACGATCCGTAGCTCAGAAGAAATTGAGGAAGCTGTTGCTCCTCAAAGTGACTCTAAACTGATTTTCATACCGTGAAGCTGACGAGAGAAAGAAAGAGTGTTGTGTGTGTGTGTGTGTGTGTGTGTGTGTATGTGTGTGTGTGTGTGAAAAATGCTCCTATCGCTAACGGATCAGTTGGTTTCAGATCATGTGACGATTCGACACATTCAAGCTACTATTGTTGAGAAAGGAAACGTTCACTTCAACTAACAGAAACCTGCACAGTCAGAAGAATTTGAAAGATGCCGATGATTTTAGGCCCAAATGTTTTGTTTTTTTTATTGCTGCTATAAATTAAATTAAACATGTATCTGTACTAATAGATCATTTAAAGCAGGGGTGTCAAACATGCGGCCCGTGGGCCAGAACCGGCCCGCCGAGAAGTCCAATCCGGCCCAGTTTCCCTCTTTTCCTTCCTTCCTGTGTTCTTTTCCTTCCTTCTAATCCTTCCATCTGTCCTTGCTCCCTTCCTTCCTTCCTTTCTTCCTTCCTTCTTGTTTTCTCTTCCTTCCATCTGTCCTTGCTCCCTTCCTTCCTTCCTTCCATCCTTCCTTCTTGTCTTCTCTTCCTTCCATCTGTCCTTGCTCCCTTCCTTCCTTCCTTCCTTCCTTCCTTCTTGTTTTCTCTTCCTTCCATCTGTCCTTGCTCCCTTCCTTCCTTCCTTCCTTCCTTCCTTCTTGTTTTCTCTTCCTTCCATCTGTCCTTGCTCCCTTCCTTCCTTCCTTCCTTCCTTCCTTCTTGTCTTCTCTTCCTTCCATCTGTCCTTGCTCCCTTCCTTCCTTCTTTCCTTCCTTCCTTCTTGTCTTCTCTTCTCTTCCTTCCATCTGTCCTTGCGTCCTTCCATCTGTCCTTGCTCTCTTCCTTCCTTCCTTCCTTCTTCCCTTCCTTCCATCTGTCTTCCCTTCCTTCCTTCCTTCTTTTCCTTCCTTCTTGTCTTCTCTTGTCTTCCTTCCATCTGTCCTTCTTGTATTCTCTTTCTTCTCCTTCTTCTTTTCCTTCCTTCCTTCCTTCCTTCCTTCCTTCCTTCCTTTTAGTGATCCGGCCCACATGAGATCAAATTCAGCTGTATGTGGCCCTTGAATGAACATGAGTTTGACACGCCTGATTTAAAGCTTCAATATGTAAGTTTTTATCCTCCTTCAGGATCAGAGATAGCAAAGATTTTGATTGACTAACCCTTACATACTGTTCATTTTCTACACCCTCACCGTATGTTCTGGGTCAATTTAGACCCACTTTAAAAATACCCTCAAGTGTCTTAAACCATTTAAAGCTTCAATATGTAAGTTTTTATGTAAGACTCAAACACAAACACTACTCTCCTGCCTCCCTGCTCCTCTGAGCTCCATCTCCGTCCTCGTGATCTCCCACAACTGATGTATTGATTCCTCCTTCAGGATCGGAGATAGTGCAGCTTTTTGATTGACCTATCCCTCACAACTCACAGTATGTTAATTTTCTGCACCCTCACATGTATGTTCTGGGTCAATTTACTCTAAGGTCTAAAAATCCCCTCATGAAAAAGTGTCTATACCAAATTTTGAACCACAGATCTGTTCAGAAAGCATCAATAGTCGATCTGACTGATCAATAAATAGGTGATTAAACCTCTCAGAAAGCAGAGATAGTGTAATTTTAAGGTTTTACACCACTAATTTATGGAGAAAAAACAGCAACTATCACACAATATCATGTCCTATTTTACCTAAAACCATGAAAATATAACATAGCAATAATTATTCAAATGTATTTTTATTTAAACTGAAAATTACAAGAGCTTTAAGGAGCTGTGGGGTTTATTGTATAACCATTAAAGCCATCAGTCTGCACTGCTACATCATAAAAATAAATCCTCATAACTACTATCTTATTAAAACTATTAAATATTCATTTAATTAAAAATACATGTTAATAGATACGGCTCAAATTTATCCCATAACAGCCTCAATGGACAAAGATCTTTTGTGCATTTTGGCCCACTTTAGGAAAAGTCATCAAATTTCAAAATAAAAGACATTTGAGGTGTTTTTACAGCTGTCAAATTTGACCCGAACAGTAATGTAAGGGTTAAAGCAGACAGCAGGAGCTCAGGCATAGTAACGTCTCCCAGCAGCTAGTGCTAGCTCAGAGCCCCGGATATGAGAGGAGGCCAGGAGTACTCCCACCTCTGAGTTTGGCCTCCTCTGTGTTACGGAGAATATGTTAGTCAATGGTTAAACCTCAGCAGTAGAGTGTGTGTGTAGTAGTCCAGGATGTCTTGCACTGAAAATGATTATTATTGAAGTTTGGCCGAGGAGAATCAAAGTATTACCCAGTCATCCCTTTAACACATATTTCATACTCAGTAAAATCTATCTATCTATCTATCTATCTATCTATCTATCTATCTACCTACCTACCTACCCATCTACCCACCCACCCACCCATCTATCTATCTATCTATCTACCTACCTACCTACCTACCTACCCATCTACCCACCCACCCACCCACCCACCCATCTATCTATCTATCTATCTATCTACCTATCTATCTATCTATCTACCTACCTACCTACCTACCTACCCATCTACCCACCCACCCACCCACCCACCCATCTATCTATCTATCTATCTACCTATCTATCTATCTATCTACCTATCTACCTACCTACCTACCTACCTACCTACCCACCCACCCACCCACCCATCTACCCACCCACCCATCTATCTATCTATCTATCTATCTATCTATCTATCTATCTATCTATCTATCTATCTATCTATCTATCTATCTATCTATCTATCTACCTACCTACCTACCTACCTACCTACCTACCTACCTACCTATCTATCTATCTATCTATCTATCTATCTATCTATCTATCTATCTACCTACCTACCTCCGTTAATCATCTTTAAGCCTTCACAGATAATACCATGAATACTCTACGCCCATAAATGGTCATACTCGAAGCATCTAGAGAGTATTGGTTCGTTATTCTACAAACAAGAACACACAGTTACCCATCTGTGTCCTCTGACCTCGGATGCCACAGTAACGCTGCACCATCGTTATCAAAGTGACTCCTGCATTCCCCAAAACACCGCACACAGCTGCCTTCATCGTCTCAAGGACAGAAACACTGTGTCTCTGCCAAGATGATAGTGTAGGACTTTATTGTGACGTCAAGGTCCATGCTTGACCCCAAATATGGAAAACTCCCTTAACAGTCTGATTGGTTAGAAGAAGAGAATATCTCTGTACTGCTGCTATTACACCTTTCCATATTAAAGGATAGGTTTATACATTTTAAAGTCTGTCAGGAGCCTAAATGATCATTAACCCTCCTGTTGTCCTCGAGTCAAGGAAGGAAGGGAGGAAAGGAAGGAAGGAGGGAGGGAGGGAGAAAGGAAAAGTGGTAGGGAGGAAAGAAGGAAAAAAGGACAGGGGAAGGAAGGAAGGAAGAAAGGACGGAGGGAGGGAGGGAGGAAGGTGGGAGGGAGAAAGGAAAATAGTAAGGTAGGAAGGAAGAAAGGAAGGAAGGAGGGAAGGAAAGAAGGAGGGAGGGAGGAAGGAGGGAGAGAGGAAGGACAGGAAGAAGGAAGGGAGAAAGGAAGAAAGGAAGGAAGGAGGGAAGGAAAGAAGGAGGGAGAGAGGAAGGAAAGAAGGAGGGAGGGAGGAAGGACAGATGGAAGGGAGGAAGGAAGAGGAGGGAAGGAAAGAAGGAGAGGAAGAAGGAAGGAGAGGAGAGGAGGAAGGAAGGAAGGGAAAGAAGGAACAATCAAAACAGACAGGGTTAATTTGACCCGGGGGAGGACGACAGGAAGGTTAAAACAGTTAAACTACACACAGTCTGTTCGGTGGATCACAAACTCGGACCCTTGATCTAAAGAAGATGTTCCTGTGACGATCTTAAACTAATTTCCATCCTTCGGGCCTCGAGGAGGAAATCTCAAAGACAGACAAATGAAAACCTTTTGGCACATAAAACCCGAACTGTCTCCACGGTTGGATACCACTACAGATAAGTGAGAGAATATGTTTAGTTTTTCCACTTAAAGCGACCCCCATTACCCCCCCCCCCCCCCCCCCCCCACCCCCCCCCCCCCCCCCCCTTCTTTTTTTTCTTTTTTTTTTGGCGACAGTAAGAAAAAAACAAGCCCACGCACCAGCAGGAACCCAAACTTTAAGAAACATATCAGTCACTCCCCGACAGCTGGGCCTACAGATTCAAGACTTAAAAACAATAGTAGATAACAGAAGTGGAAGTGAAACCAGGAATAGCAACAGATAACGCAGAGAAAGACAAACAACACGGACTAAAACAAACACATAAAAGCAAAAAGCAGAACCTAATATAATATATATGATGTATAATGTAAAGTGGAGATACTATAAAACTGAGCAGAGGAGGTTAGTGTGTACACAGCTGCAAGAGAATGATCAGAGCAAGACAGGATACGAGTTTAACCCTCCTGTTGTCCTCAGGGCAAGGAAGGAAGGAAGGAGGGAAGGAAGGAGGGAGGGAGGAAGGAAGGAAAGAAGGAAGTACTGAGGAAGGGATGGGGACCAAGGAAGGATGGAAGGAGGGGAGGGAGGGAGGGAGGGAGGAAGGAAGGATGGAAGGGAGGAAGAAGGAAGGAAAGGAGAGAGGAAGGAGGAAGGGAGGAATGAAAGGATGGAAGGAAGGAAGGAAAGGAGGGAAGGAACGAAAGAAAATGAGGGAGGAATGAAGGGAGGACGGAGGAAAGAAGGAAGGAAGGAAGGTAGGAGGGATGGAGGAAAGAAAGAGGAAGGAAGGACTGAGGAAAGAAGGAAGGAAGGAAGGTAGGAGGGATGGAGGAAAGAAAGAAGGAAGGAAGGAAGAAAGGAAGGACGGGGGAAAGAAGGAAGGAAGGGAGGAGGGAGGGACGAAAGAAGGAAGGAAGGTAGGAGGGAGGAAGGAAGGAAGGAAGGGAGGAAGGAAGGAAGAGAGGAAGGTAGGGGGAGGAAAGAAAGAGAGAAAGAGGGATGGAGGAAGGAATGAAGGAAGGAAAGAAGGAACAGTCAAAACTGACGGGGTCAATTTGACCCGGGAGGACGACATGAAGGTTAAATCGAAGGCATTCAACATGAAATCTAAACAGTATCTTTAAAGATTAGCCGTAGCTCAAAAATCTGTTCTTACATCATTAAAAGTAGATTTTTCCAACAGCCTGCTGACTGTTGGCCTCGTCACGTCTTAAATCCACAAGTTAAATTTATGTAACATCTGAAAGGACAAAAGACGAGTCTGTTCCTGATGATCTGCATTTAAGAGAACTTTAAGGGACCGTTTCAGAAAGACAGCAGACGGCTTCTTTACGGACATTTTTATATTAGTTACAGCACAGCAAAGTTTAAAGGGGACATATCATGCTTTTTTGTTATTATCTATTATTTTTATACTGTTACTGGAGATTTCCAACGGGTCCGTCAGCGGTGCGGAACAGCTGCGCTACGGTTTAGCTCCGTCCTCCGCCCGGTGTCAACTCACTCCGGGAGGGTTAGAGCAGCAGAGCGGAGCATGCTCTGGAGAGAAATCTACCTTTTAAAATGAAGTTGCACTGTTAATACAGTAATTACGGCACCCCAATCAAATCTGAATGAGAGCCTTTAGTCTACCGTAATTACTGTAGTAGCAGCACAACTAAACGGCCCGATTTTGTTAATTTGCTAAATTTTAGTTGATTTGGGTTTGCACATTTTAAAGTCTGTCAGGAGCCTAAATGATCATTAACCCTCCTGTCGTCCTCAAGTCAAGGAAGGAAGGGAGGAAGAAGGAAGGAAGGAAGGAAAGGAAGGGGGAAGGAAGGAAAACCCTAACCGTCGTTCCTTGACTTAATGCAACATGTGATTGATTGAGAGTCTGATTAAATTGAAGACTTTCAAAATGCATTTGTGTACAAATCAAATCATTTAGACGTGGAGGAGTCGGCGGCATTTTATACAATTTAACGCTTCGATTCGCATGATGAAGAACTCAGTTGGTATCAGTATCACTTTAACCCTCGTATCGTCCTCCCGGGTCAGATTGACCCTTTCTTCCTTCTTCTGTCCTTCCTTCCCCCTCACTCCTTCTTTCCTTCCTTCCTTCCCTCCCTCCTTCCTTCCTTCCTTCCTTCCAGTTGAGCCCCAGAATAAGAATATAGACCTGTAAATGTGCATGATACGTCCTCTTTAAAGTTATATTTTGAAAGCTTTGCTGTTGCTCGACACCAATTTCACAATTTAGACTCATTTTAATTGGTTTTCAAAATAAAATGCACCGGTTTAAAACGTCATCTTCTCCTCAAGGGGTTATTCAATTTTTCTGCCTTCCTTGCATAAAGCCTGTTTTGTCTTACATTTTAACAATCAGAATAAAGTGGGCTCATTGGGAGGGGGGGGGGTCTTAAAGAGACAGGCGCTAAGGAAGGAAGGAGGGAGGGAGGGAGGGAAGGAAGGAAGGAAGGATGGAAGGGAGTAAGGAGGGAGGGAGGGAGGGAAGGAGGGAGGGAAGGAGGGAGGGGAGGAAGGAAGGAAGGGAGTACGGAGGGAGGGAGGAAGGAAGTAAGGAGAGAAGGAAGGGAGGAAAGGTGGGAGGGAAGGAAGGAAGGAAGGAAGGAAAAAAGTAAGGAGGGAGGGGAGGAAGGAAGGGAGGAAAGGAAGAAGGAAGGTAGGAAGGAAGGAAGGAAGGAAGGAAGGAAGGAAGGCAGGAAGAGCGTGAGGAGGGAGGGAGGAAGGAAGGACGGAGGAAAGAAGGAAGGAAGGTAGGAGGGAGGGAGGGAGGGAAAGAAGGAAGGAAGGTAGGAGGGAGGGAGGAAGGAAGAAGGTAGGAGGGAGGAAGTAAAGAAGGAAGGATTTGAATTTTCAAAATAAAATGCACCGGTTAAAACGTCATCTTCTCCTCAAGGGGAAATGGGGCCTGTTTTGTTCTTCTTATATTTTTGCCAGGTTGCGGACTGTGTTTACCTTTCATGGTGGGCGGGGCGTAGGTGCTCTGCTTCCTCTGAGCAGCGTCCGAAGCCTGAAGAGCAAACAGACTTTTTAAACATCCTGACTTCATAAAGCTGAAACTGTATATTTATATATTTATGTAAAGTTTTGCATGTTTAAACAACTTTTTTACACAAACCTGCGACTCTCCACTGGCGTTGACTTGATCACTAACATCTGCAAGAAAAGAGACAAGCAATGAGAAATAAGGAAGGAGAGGAAGGAAGGAAGGATGGAGAGGAAGGAAGAAAGGAAGGAAGGAAGGACAGGAATATTCAGCTGTTAGGGTAAATGTTCCCTCCTTCCTTCCTTCCTTCCTTATTTCCTTATTTCCTTCCTACCTTCCTACCTTCCTTCCATTCTTCCTTCCTTCCTAATTTCCTTCCTTCCTTCCTTATTTCCTTCCTTTCTTCCTTCCTTCCTTCCTTCCATCTTCCCTTCCTTCTTTCTTTTCTTCATTTGTTCATTCCATCATTCCTTATTTCCTTCCTTCCTTCCTTCCTACCTTATTTCCTTCCTTTCTTCCTTCCATCCTTCCTTCCTTCCTTATTTCCTTCCTTCCTTCCTTCCTACCTTCCTTCCTTTCTTCCTTCCTTTCTTCCTTCCTTTCTTCCTTCCTTCCTTCCTTTCTTCCTTCCTTATTTCCTTCCTACCTTCCTTCTTTCTTTTCTTCATTTGTTCATTCCCTCATTCCTTCCTTCCATCCTTCCAAACTTCCTTTCTTCCTTCCAAACTTCCTTCCTTCCTTCCTTCCTTATTTCCTTCCTTTCTTCCTTCCTTCCTTACATCCTTATTTCCTTCCTTATTTCCTTCCTTCTTTCCTTCCTTCCATCCTTCCTTCCATCCTTCCATCCTTCCTTCCTTCCTTCCTTCTGTCCTTCCTTTATGAATTCATCACAAAATTATCCATTCCTGACGTGAGCCTGTATCAAATCTGCACGACAGATGTTTTTGAGCTCCAGATGTGAACGCCCGGTTGGACGTACGATAACAGCGGCAGTGTCAGTGAGTCTGTTGCTTTTGGCCAGTTAAGTCGAGTCGTGTCATTTAATAGCCGAGTTTCCTCCGTGGCTTCGGAGTCGTGCTGCGATCACGCTGCAATTAAAACAGCTTTTAGATAAACTCAGTGTGATCCGAGCTGGGCTGTTATTTTTTAAATTGTTGTTCCTGTTACATCATCAGCGGCAGTTCAAACGTTTCATTCATCTGATGAAGTTTTAAAAAGCATGTTTGTACAGTTCAGAGGGTTGGGAGGATTACTTTGGAAATGTAAAAGGATATAGATTACTATTTACTCTATTTAAATATAATAAGTAATGTAAATATTTAAATTACATTTGATGACTTTTCTAATTTTCTAACCAATGTTTTCAGCTGTTAGGGTAAATGTTCCCTTCCTTCCTTCCTCCCTTCCTTCCTTCCTTCCTTCCTTCCTTCATTTGCTCGTTCCACTCATTCCCTCATTCCTTCCTTCCGTCCTTCCCTCCTTCTGTCCTTCCTTCCATCCTTCCTGCCTTCCTTCCTTCTGTCCTGCCTTCCTTCCTCCCTTTTGTCCTTCCCTCATTCCTTCCTTCCTTCTGTCCTTCCTTCAATCCTTCCATCCTTCTGTCTTTCCTTCCATCCTTCTATCCTTTTGTCCTTCCTTCCTTCTGTCCTTCCCTCATTCCTTCCTTCCTTTCGTCCTTCCGTCCTTCCCTCCTTCTGTCCTTCCTTCCATCCTTCCATCCTTCCATCCTTCTGTCTTTCCTTCCTTCCTTCCTTCCTTCTGTCCTTCCTTCCATCCTTCTGTCCTTCCTTCCTTCCTTCCTTCCTTCCTTCCTTCCATCCTTCCTTCCATCCTTCCTTCCTTCCTTCCGTCCTTCCTTCCTTCCCTCCTTCTGTCCTTCCTTCCACTACTTTAGCATTTAGCTCTAATTAACAAACGTTAATTAACGTGCTGATACGTTAAATTACATAAACACATTAAACATCGTCCCTGCTCAAAAATCAGCATGACTGTAAACTTCTTGTCTTGTTTTCTGCTTTTAAAACACAAAATTATGCTCACAGTCTATTTTTTCCTACTGGACCTCATTGACGTCACTCTCACACTGTAAAATAAACACACAATAAACACCAACTGAGAGCAAGTCATGAAATACAAAAGGGTTAAAGCAATTTATTTGACTACTAAACTGCTTTTATAGAGTCTAAATAAACCTCAGTTACTCAGCTGTGGTGTATTTTATGGTGTACTGTACCTTTAAGAAGAACTAATCACAGTGCAGGTCTCTGTCTTTATAATTGACTTACTTACTTTATATATGACTTACATTTTATGATCAAATATACCTGCAAAGCTGATGATATTCCCTTCAGCCTCTGCTCTACTTTAACATTTAACTCTAATTAAGAAACGTTAACATGCTGATACGTTAAATTAGGATCATAAAAATAATAAAAACATAGTCCCTGCTCAAAATCAGCATGACTGTAAACTTCTTGTCTTGTTTTCTGCTTTTAAAACACAATTTTTCCCACTGGACCTAATTGACGTCACTCTCACACTGTAAAATAAACACACAATAAACACTAACAGCAATTTATTTGACTGCTAAACTGCTTTTATAGAGTCTAAATAAACTCTTGGTTACTCAGCTGTGGTGTATTTTATGACGAGCTGGAAGTAAACCTCTATAATAAGACCAAAGCCTGCACTGTACCTTTAAGAAGAACTAATCACACTGCAGGTCTCTGTCTTTATAATCGAGTTTAAGAGGAAACAGCTTATACTAATGTTGTTATTCCATGAGGTTTACAGCAGAGGCCTAACGAATAATGTTGGTTTATTTTTAAAAGTAAATGACAGCATTTATTAACCCTCCTGTTGTCCTCATGTCAAGGAAGGACAGAAGGAAGGACAGGAGGAAGGAAGGACAGGAGGAAGGAGGAAAAGAGGAAGGAGGGAGGGAGGGAGGGAGGGAGGAAAGGAGGAAGGAAGAAAGGAAAGGAGTAAGGATGAAAAGAGGAAGGAATTTAGGAGAGAAGGAAGGAAGGACAGAAGGAAGGAAAGGAGGAAGGAGGGAGGGATGCAGGGAGGGAGGAAAGGAGGAAGGAATGAAGGAAAGGAGTAAGGATGAAAAGAGGAAGGAATTTAGGAGAGAAGGAAGGAAGGGAGGAAGAAGGAAGGAAGGAAGGAAAGGAGTAAGGATGACAAGAGGAAGGAATTTAGGAGAGAAGGAAGGAAGGAAGGAAGGAAAGGAGTAAGGATGAAAAGAGGAAGGAATTTAGGAGAGAAGGAAGGAAGGAAGGAAGGAAGGAAAGGAGTAAGGAGGGAGGGAGGGAGGAAAGGAGGAAGGAAGGAAGGAAAGAAAGGAGTAAGGAGGGAGGGAGGGAGGAAAGGAGGAAGGAAGGAAGGAAGGAAAGGAGTAAGGAGGCAGGGAGGAAGGAAAGGTGGAAGGAAGAAAGGAAGGCTGGAAGGAGGAGGGAGCAAAGAAAAAAGGGTGGAGGGGAAGAAGGGAGGAAAGAAGGAACAGTCAAAAGAGGAC